>NW_026843694.1:0-175620 GCF_030254825.1 Meriones unguiculatus
ATCCACATGATTGTCATAAAGCTGAATTGTGCTTTGTGGAAGTGCTAGATCTGAGGAAATTTAAGGAAAGTATCACGAATTTTGGAATGCATTCACCATTTGTAAAACAAATGCTGACTTCCTGGTCAATCAGAAGTAGAGTAATGCCAAAAGACTGGGAGGATATGGCAAAGGCAATATTACAACCTGGGTCATGATTGCAATGGCTATCATGGTGGAGAAAACAGGCTAGAGAGATATTACACAAAAAATAGAGCCAGAGGTGTTGGTATTTCTAAGGACCAGCTTCTTGGTGATGGCCAATATGCTGACATAGAGATAAAAGCAACATATAATGAATAAACCATAGCATTCTGCTTCCTAGCAGCCTTAAATGCCTGGGACATATAATATAATAACCAGACAATAAATGAAGGTTGAAGCCCGGTGGTAGAAAAGTATTGTGTAGAAGCCTGTTAGGTTGAAGCCTGCTAGAATTTGATTTATCCAGAAGTATTATATACGTAAATATATCCATCTGTTTGTATCATGTACATGTTTTACATGAGGGTATGCCTTTTTTTTGTACATAAGAGCCCCATTTATATTATCCATGTAATGTGTTTAGGAATATGAACAGTTCTATATGTCTGATCATTTATCTATGTGTGTGGATACTTTGGAACCAGCACCCTGAGCTTGCTGCAGTTTCTACAGAGGAGATGCTAGCTAAAATCAACATCGTCGTCATATGTAAATGTGAAAATTTGTTAAAACTGAACTTTAAGATTTTAATTTTATTCACCCTTTCCATCAAACATATGTGCATGGATGCTGTTTGTTTACTTTCATCTTTCTTTTTCTTATGAATTCACAAATAAGTGGTAGATTTAGGACCTAACTATGAAGGTCTCGGCAGAAGCCTGTTCCTTCAGAGGAACTAATCTCAGCTCCGCTTTGACTAGAAGCTGCTTTTTAAAATTTTTGTTAGAGTGAAAAAAAAAATGTAATCAGTTTTAGTTTTACTCCTTAGCAAAAGTGTAGCTAGTCCCTAATCTTAGAAAATAAATATTGGCCTTCTCACCCTTACCCACTTCTTTTTCCTTTCAATCATCCTTCCTGGTAAGTTGCATGGTAACCCAAGTGATAAAGCGCACAAGGAATCTTTATCCTGTCCCAGATCCTAACCTGAAACATGCCAAAGCAGAAAAAGAGACACAGAGAGAGATTAGCATGTGAACTTTAACAGTGTATTATACTTAAAATATTAGAAACACAAAAATATTATTAAATTTGAATTGAGAAAGATCAAATAACTTACAAAAGTGAAAGCCTATTAAAATAATACCAAAATGTTTGAAATAAACTTTAACATCAGAAGGAAATCAAAAGATATACTTTTACTCCTGAGACTTCATCACTGTTAGGAAGGATGTTCTAGTCAGAAAAGGTATGAATCAAAATTGATGGAGGAATAATTTTTGTGAGTTTATGTGTAAAAAGACAGCTGTACAGACAAAATTAGCTGAAGCAATAGGATAACTAAAGGAACTTAATGGGTTATAAACTACAAAGTAAGAAGTCAAACTATTGCTAATCACAGATGATATGATAGTATACACAAGTGCCCCCCCCAAATTTTACCAGGAAATTCCTACAGCTGATGAACACCTTTAGCAAAGTGGTTGATACAAAATTAAATTTAAAAAACATATCAGTACTCCTTCTGTACACAAAAAAATAACAGGCTGGGAAAGGAATTATGGAAACAATGTCCTTCATAATAGACACAAATAAAATGAAATATCTTGCTGTAATTCTAACCAAGCAAGTGAAAGACATGTATGACAAGAACTTTAAGTCTATGAAGAAAAAAATGGAAGTGGGAACATTTCCCTTGCTCATGGATCAATCCTTAGGATTAACATAGCAAAATTGGCCATTTTACCAAAAGCAATGAAATTGTTATCAAAATTCCAACACAATTCTTTATAGACCTTGAAAGATCAATTCTGAACTCCATGTGGAAAAATTAAAAATTCACATTAGCTAAAATAATCCTATCCAATGAAAGAACTTCTGGAGGTATCAACATCTCTCATTCCAAACTTTACTACAGAACATTAGTAATAAAAACTGCATTATACTGGCATAAAAATGGAGAGGTTGATCAATTGAATTAAACTGAAGACCCCCAAAATAAACCCACACACCTACAGACACTTGATATTCAACAAAGAAGACAAATCTATAGAGTGTGTGTGGGGGGAGGAACTTCAACAAATGGTGTGGGGCTAACTGGTTGTCTGCATGTGGAAGAATGCAAATATTTATGCTGAAAAAAACTCGATCTAAGTGGATGAAAACCTCAACAAACAACGAGATACATTAAGTCTAGCAGAAGAGAAAATAGAAATAGCCATGAATATGACAGTGCAAGAGGCAATCTTCTGAACAGAACACTAACATCTCAAGCTCTAAAAATAAGCAATTAATAAATGGTTCCTCATGCAATGGAAAAGCTGCAGGTCAAAGGACACTGTCAAGAAGACAAAATGGCATCCTACAGAATTGGAAAATATATTCACCAACTCTACTTCTGACAAAGGGCTAATAACCAAAATACATAAACAACTCAAGAAATTAAACACCAGCAAACCAAATAAGCCAATTAAAAATTTGGTACAGAACAAAATACAGAATACTCAACAGGAATTTCTAATGGCTGAGAAGCATGGAGATTCCATCTTACACCTGTCAGAAAGTACAATCAGGAACTCAGGAGACAGTATATGCTGGCAAAGATGTGGAAGAAGGGGAACACTCATCTGTTGCTTGTGAGGATGCATACTTGTACAACCACTGTGGAAATCAGTCTGGTGGTTTCTCAGGAAATTGAAATAGTCTTACCTCAAGACCCAAGCAATCCTTCTCCAAAACACTCTTGTCCAACTATGTCTGTAGTAGCTTTATTTATGAGAGGCAAGTATCTGGAAACAACTTAGATGTCCCTCAACCACAGAATGAATACATAAAATGTGGTAATTTTACACAATGAAATACAACTCAGGTATTACAAACAAAACACGAGACAAGATTGGCTATGTTCAGGGTGGTATTCATGGGGCTCCTGAGTGTCTATGGGGTGACCCTAGCTGAGACTATTAGCATTAGGGGATATGCAGCCTGAAGTGGCCACCTCTTATAGCCAGCTTTGACTTCCAGTGGAGGGATGGGGACAACAACATGCAAACAAATGATAGAGATTATAGCAATCTTTTCTAACAGGATAATGACACAGGCCTGAAGAGTGTCTTTATTCTTGAGGTAAAACTGTAAAAGCATACTGCTTGCCTTGCCAACTGGAAGCTAATTGTCTCTGATAGTCCTTATGTACATGTACTGAGAACAAGGCATTTCTTACATCAACAGCTGAATACCATGTTTCAGATGTGTTAATTTACTCAAGAAAGGATGCAACATGTAGTTCAGGAGCTGTAATTAGACTCAATACCTGATTGAGTTTCAGATTATCAGCTGTCATTCTCCTAGGTCCATCTGTCATCTTTCATGGGAGCTGGATAAGAGCATTAAACGTAGATGTGTTGGAAAACATACTCCTGTATGTCTCAAGCTTTTGATGGTGGGAATAATTGCTATTTATTGACAAATGTGATACTTTTTACATAGTATTCATTGGCATGGAAATTAAAACCTGCCATTTATCATTTTCAAGCATGATAACTCTCACTCTGTTCTAACCTGCATAACCTGCTTAAGCTCTATCGCCCCTCCATTGAGACCTATTTTAGTTCTTAGCATAACTGTAGCTCCTTTGTTAACAACTACTGAATCTTTAGCATATCAGAAGCCATTTTGCCTCTCTGTCTCCATGTTGATCATAAGGTGAAACTAAGTTCAAGTTCTAAGGCCCCCTACATGCCTGAGACCAGAATACAATTCAATAGTTCGATAATTGCTGCTTTGAATAACACAATAGATGATAAATGCACGTTGTGCTTGAGTTAAAGATAAATGAATGTTCTGTTAGGGTTAAGAGCATAACATCCAGCAATGTCCCTTACTCCCAGGAACCTGGAAAGGTCCTAAGAGCTCCCATCCCTAAATTCCAGCCAATTACCTTAAAATGTTTTGTCTAGATACGAGATACTTGGAACAAATACTTAGACCAAAATTGATTATGTTTAGCTAGTCAAATGTAATAATAATGTAATGCTATCTCATCTTGTCTCCTCCACCTGGTTACCTGGTTGTCACTTGATTATGGCCTTTTGAATAAAAAAAGCCTGCCTTAAAAACAAACCGGCATTATAGTCTGGCTCCTGATTCCAGATTATGGCCCTGACTGGTCAAGTTTTGTTTAGTATTCAATAAACTTCCACCAGTCTGAGTTTGGTGTTTAAGTGGTTAGTGTGCGGCTATTCCTGAACCCCCCCCAAAAAAAACTCCACAGGTACAGGTGGCAATGTGAAAATTCTGCTATCTTTTATGTAATCTACCCCATTATACCTTCTCAGACTGGGTAATATCATTGGATCACTGGACCTATTGTAATTTGGGTATTGACCAAAACTCTATTAAACACCTGACTTCCAGAGGTCCCTACTTTATGTGAAGTGCTGCAATATTTCTTGGTATCTCCAGGAATCCATATTAATTCAGAACAAGCATACAATAGATACAAGAAAGTTTGATTTTTTTCCTTTACCCTTGGGTGAAATTACTCTTGTAAAAGGTCGTAGGTCCTTCTGGGGAAGGACTGCAGAAAGGCGAAAAGTAAAACTTTTAGGGGATTTGTCAGGCTCCTTCTTCAGGGAAACCTTGTAGTCCCTTCATTCAAGAGGTACTGGATTCATTCACCACTATCCCACATGCTTAAAATCCATTCCTAAGATTTCAGTTTACCATCACACAGTTTTTAAAGCAATTGACCACATTAAGTCTTTGCACAAGGTAATAAACTCCTTTATAACATGAACTGAAGGCAGTTAGCAAAGTTTTGCTTAAGGTGTTTTTATACATCACTAAACTTGGTAGCATTAGTGCACTTCTAGACACATTCCTATGTAAAAGAACAGTACATAATACTGTACATTTACATATGCTTAAACTTCTTTAACAATTAACCTCATGGTGTCTTTGCACAAGGCAATGACAGCCACATGTGGGAGGCAGAGGTCATCTCATTTAACACATATGTTTCACATTTCTGTGAGTTATGAGAATCAAATTTATGTTGTCATGTTTGCACAGCAAGAACATTGATTATCTAGCTGTCATACATATCACCTTGATACAGAACTACTGCACTCTGTTCTTGTCTTCAAAAATTGTGTAAGAATGAATTAAAAAGTAACAGACCAATTACTATTGCACAGGAAATGAAGACATTATCAAATTTACACAAGTAATGTTTATTGCTTATTATTTCAATTAAGGACTAAAATAAAAAGAACAAGATATAGAAGAAAATTGTGAGAAACTGTTCAAATAAAATGCTTGATTATTGGCTTGCCTTTACATATGAGAAGATTGATTCTTGGCCTATTCTTTTTCCCTGAGGAATTTCAGAGTGAATGCTCCATGGATTCATTATAAGATTCGTCATAAGAAAGTGCAGAGGATGGTAATCCAAGATGGTAGTGATCAACACGCACCAGATTTGAGGGGCACAGGATTTGAAATGCCAAAATTGGTGAGTGGAGGAGCGCTGAAGCCAGAACATCAACTCTGAGGCTTCCTGGATGAGAAGGGACAACCTGTTGACAGTTTCATATAAACTTAAGCAGATATTTGCCCATGATATAAGATTTTTTTTTCTGTTTTTAACCCAAGAAAAATAAAAACATATTCAAAGATCCTGTTAAATATCTATTTTATTCTGAGTAACCAAAATCTGGAAACATAAGTATCCACCAACAGATGAATGAATGAACAAACTTTATTTTACATCTCAATATAAACAAAAAAATGTTATTGCTAAGGCTGGAGATGCAGCTCTATTGATAAGAGTGCTTGCTTACCATGTAGAATGCCAGATTCCATTTCTAGGACCATAGAAATTGGGCATGAGGGTCCACAACTATAATCATAGCAGTGGGGATAGAGGCAGGAAAATGATAACTTCAATATCAAGGTCATCCTTGACTATATCATAAATTTCAAGTTAGCCTGAGCTCCAAGGGAAAGTGTAAATTAGTCTCCACTGGGAGAAAGCAGGGATCCCTAGAAGAATAGTTGATTACAGGGCCACGCTTGCTTATTGTGTACGTGGCCCCATATCAGAGGTGTAATGCCATAAAGGAGAAAAAATGGGTATGCATGTATGCCAGAAATACCTTAGGTCAAAACGCAATGATGCTCAAAGAATGATAGAAATGGGACATGCCAAAAAGACACAGAAGGGGCTGGAGAGATAGCTCAGAGATTAAGAGCACTGGCTGCTCTTCCAAAGGTCATGACTTCAATTCTCAGCAACCACATGGTAGTTCAAAACCATCTATAATGAGATCTGTTACCCTCTATTGGCCTGCAGGCACACATGCAGGCAGAACACTGTAAAAATAAGATACATTCTTAAAGAAAAAAGGCACAGAGTTCTCATTGCTCAAATGACAAAATAATTTAAACATCAAAATTATCTGAATATCTAGGTCCTCCCAAAATTCCTATGTTGAAGTCCTAAGACCCCAACAAACAAACTGCATGAGGTCTTTTGGAGGTACTCAGGTCTTGGAGGTGAAGTCCTTATAAATAGGTTCATAACCTTATTAAAGAGATCCTATAAAATCATGTGCCCCTTTAGGGCACTGAGGTCAAAATGAGAACAGGACTGTAGACAAGCATGCCCCCAACTAGACCTCATATTTTAACTTTAGATTTTCCAGAGTTTACAAGTGTGAAAGGTAAAAAGTAACCGTGAAAGGCCTTTTTTTATAAATCATTTATTGCAACAGCCCCAGCAGACTAAAGCATACAAGAACAGTACAGTCCACTACAAAAGGCACATAAATCATGAATCCATATTGATCTAAATGTATGGCAAATGCTTTAACATTCTGATGAGGACCAAAACACAGAGTGTCAAGATACTCATGGGGGTGCAGTGTATTAACTCTGTAGTAGAAAAGCCTTGCAGCTACTAATTACAAGTAATCAAAGTAAAAGTATGTACCACCTAACAAGACACAGTGTGTGTAACTTGTTGTGATACCCTTGCCCAAATGCATGTATTGATCCATGAGAGCACAGACAGCTCAGGGACAGTCTACAAAAATAACTAACCTGGGATATTAGCTATATAGTACACTATAATCATGGTACAATCCACAGACTCAAATAAACTAAGTAACATAGAGGGTTCAAGTCAGGACACATGATTTCCACTAAAAAAGAAAATAAAATAGACATAACAGACATGGGAAGTGGAGGGAGAGAAGAAGTGGGTGGGAGAAGGGAGTGAAGAGAGAAACAGGATGGGGGATCAGGTGTGGTAAAAGTGGGGATGAGGGTGAGATGGCTGGGAGAGAAGGGAAATTGGTGTTGGGCATCTCTGAGACAAGATGAAGACTAAAGTTTTGGAGGTGCCTGGGAAGATATGGGGGTGGTGAGCTTGGCTGAGGCTCATAGCAGCAGGGATATTGAGACTGAAGTGGACACATCCTGTAGCCAGAGGAGGGAGGGGGACACCAATGAACTCACAAAACCCTCAACCCAAATTTTCTGCCTACAAGATATGCAGAGATAAAAGATGGAACAGAGATGGAGGAAATGGACACCAATTACTGGCATAACTTGAGACACAACCCATGGGAGAGCCCCAACTTCTGACACTATTAACAATACTCTGCTATGCTTGTAGATAGGACACTAGCATAACTATCATCTGAGAGGCTTCAACCAACAGATAATGGAAACAGTTGCAGAGACCTACAGCCAAACAAATATTAGGCAGAACTCAGGGAGTCTTGTGGAAGAGTTAGAGGAAGGATTGAGGAAGCTGAAGGGGTAGGACACCACAAGAAGATCTATATAACTAGATAACCTGGAATCATGGCGCCTCATAGAGAGTGAACTACCAACAAAAGAACATGCCTGGACTAGTCCTAGGCCCCACACATATGAAAATGATGGGCTGCTTGTCCTCAAGTGGGTCCTCTAACATCTAGAGCAGGGGTTGTCTCTGATTTGTACTCTGTTGCCTCCTTCTGGATCCCATTTCCCTAGCAGGGCTGCCCTGTCTTGCCTCAGTGAAAGACGAGATACTTAATCCTGATGTAACTTTATGTGCAAGGGTAGGTTGTTTGGTGGTGGGGTGTTATAGGGAAAAAGGGAGGTGGGACTTGGAAGAGAGGAGGGAGTGGGGTTGTAAGTGGGATATAAAATGAACAAATAGATAAATTAATGAAGAAAAAAATAACTGACCCACAGTCATCAAAAGTGACATGATCATGAAAAAGATTAGGAAAATGTTCCATATTGAAAGAGACTAAAGAGATAAAGAAACAATGGAACACTTAAATGTACGAACTTCTTTTGACATTTATGTGAATAATAACATAGAGAAAAAAACCAAATTAAAGGGAACACTGTGTCAGTGTGAATTTCCTGTTGTGATAACTGCACTGTCATTATGTAGGACAACATTCTTGTTTGTATAAAATTGACACTAAACTATTCTGAGTGACAGGGCATAAGGTCAGCAGCTTCCTCTCAAAATATCCAAAGTAAAACAGCATTAATTATGTAACATACTTGAAACTTTTATCAAGTTTGTTATTGTTTCAAAACTGTTGTGGGGGAAGCTGGGCATGGTCTTTAACCCCAGCACTTTGGAGGCAGAGAAAGGGAGATCTCTGTAGGTTCAATGCCAGCCTCATCTACATAGGGAATCCCAGGACAGCCAGGGCTCTATAGAGGGAATTTGTCTCAAGAAAAAAAAAAATAAAGCAAAACTAAATAAAATTGTTGTAGGGGGAAGAATAATGTTACTGAAAACTGAACAAGATTAAAACAAAACTGATTCTTCACACTAGCAGTCTGGGGAAGACTATATCAAGACTATGACAAGTGAAATGACGTGACATTTTGGAGCAGCAAGAAGACTCTCTAAATACAGCACAATGTCTTCTTTTTTTAGCATGTGTGTGTGTGTGTGTGTGTGTGTGTGTGTTCATGATGTCGGTGAAGCATGCATAGTAGGGAACACATAGGAAGGTTAGAAGACAACTCTGTGCAATCACTTCTTTTCTTCCACCTTTTCATAAATTCAGGGATCGAACTCAGCTCTCCAGGCTTGCCCAGCAAGAGCCTTTATCTGCTGAGCCATCTCACCGACCTGCAAGCAATTCTCTTAAGTGACCTCAATTAGGCAGTAGTGAGAAAAAAAATGTGAACGATCCCTTCTCTTAAACAAATTCTTAGGGATGAGTAAATAATAAAAAGAGACTAGAACAGTGGTACCCTAGTGCTACCAACAACTAACAATCAGCAAAACATAACCTCAGTACCTCCTGAGACAAGGAGTTGGAGGGCTGGTAGCTAAAATTCCTTGCAAGTGTAAAACTGGAATTATCCCGAAATAAAAGAGCTTTCCCAGCTCTACAGTAACCTTGTTATTACATCCTGTTTATCTATAAATAACAACACAAAGAAATAAAAATAAGAAAATAAGCCTGCATGAACCCTGCATACTCCTGATTGTGCAAGTCCATAAACAGCAATGTATCTGCCAAACTGTTCCTTATGAAGAATTCTCAGATGAATAAAAAGAACAATAAAATCAGGTGAAAGCTAAGTAAGAGGCAGCACCTGCAGTGGCTGTCTTTACTTAAGAAGAATCACTTCATTCTGGAATGCCTGCACATAGGTCCTCATACAATGTTCCTAGAAATGTTCAAGGATCCTGTGGACTTTCCAAGTACCTGCTTTCTTTCGAACCAGATGTCCAAGCTCCCCCACCCCACGAGCCCCAGGGCAGGCAGGAGGCAGCGCCGGACTCTCTGTACTTCCTCTCCGGGGGGACTGGCCCCAGCATCACTCTTTCTCAGGATGCAGGACACAAGTGTATCCCTAGGAACTCCGCACAGTGTGCTCCCGCCCTCCCAACCCCGGCCGCCCGAGGGCGCGGTCCTGGGTACAAGCAGCCTCCACAGAAGCTCTTGGCAGAATTCTGCCAGGCTCTCCCGACCTGCCTAGCCCGCCAGCCCCCAGCTGCACAGCCCCGGCCTTGCCCTGAGACCGCAGTCGGCAGGTCCCTCACACACGCCCACAGCCAGCCAGGTTCAGCCGCTCCGCGAAGGCCAACACCGGTCGATCCGCTGCTCCTCCACCACGGGACCCAACCCTCTCTCCTTCCTGCCTCCCAGCCGGGACGCCAGGCCAAGCACCACCTAGCCCAATGGATGGCTGCTAGGGGCGGAGGCAGAGCCCAGAGGTGGAGGAGGGGGAGGAGCCCAGGGCAGGGACAGAGCCCGAGGGGGCGGAGGCAGAGCCCGGGGCGGGGAAGAGGGAGGAGCCCGGAAGAGGAGGGAGGTGGAGCCCGCAGTAGCAGAGGCGGAGCCTAGTGGAGGCGGGGGCAGAGCTCGGAGCGGGGACGGGGAGGGGCCTGGAAGCGGAGGAAGGCGGAGCCCTGGGAGGTGAAGGCGGAGCCCGGGGGAGGAGGGAGGCAGAGTCTGGGGAAGCAGAGGCGGAGCCTAGTGGGGGCGGAGCCGGAGCCGGAAAGGGGGGGTGGCAGATCCCAGGGTCAGAGGGAAGCGGAGCCTGGTGGGGCAGAGGCGGAGCCCGGGGTCGGAGGCGGTGCCTGGGGGCAGAGGGAGGCAGAGCCCGGAGGCGGCACCCGCCCCACACCCTTACCTGGCTTCTCTTGGTCTTAGTCTACCAAGACGAAATATTCACCTAGCCGAGCCATGATTGCTGCCACCACGCCCAGGAAGGAGGTTTCTGTTGCCAACCCTCGCCGCCGCAGCCCCCCAGGCCCGGGTTGAGCTCTGTGTTTTCCCTTCAGTGTCTGTAGCCATAGCAACGGCGCTTACGTCATGCTTGACAATGGTTGCGCCCACTGTGCCTGCGCTCCGCCTCGCGCAAGCCACTCCCCCGCCCCACCCGAGTGGGCTCGGATTTCTGGGTCCGGTCGCTGTGCGGCCTGAAATTTCTGAAATCTTTTTTTTTTTTTTCAATGCAGTTTATTCAGGAACATTGAACAATCCTCGGACCCCGGGGAAAGCCAGCCCACAGCTTAAATAGCCTCTGGGTAGCCAACCCAGGCATGCCACGGGGGCAATGCAGATAGGTCCACATACATGGAAGCAAGCCAGATCCTCGGCCTTAGCCAAATGTGGAGTTGTTCGTGACAGAGAGCACTCACCATCTGGAAGTTGGAAGGCGGAAACCAGCTCCATCTTTAAGGCATAGCATTCCGCAGCTCTCTACAGTTCCCCCTTTTTGTTTTAGACGCATCAGGCAAGAGTAGAGGTCTGATCTCTGATATTAGAAGTAAATTGGGACTTTGTACTGATGTTCATTTAGGTGTCATCCACCCAAAGAGCATCAGACCAGTCCGATACCTTTTTCTCAGAGGCGGGACCTGTGGCATCAACCCGCATGCAATCAGACATGCTCTTCTCTGGGTCCAAAGCGGCTGACCCTGAGTGCAGTGCTTAGCCTCGCATCCTGAGCGTATCATTTTAGCTTTTTATGGTATCCAACCATGCTTGGGGAGAATGTCCTGCTTCAATGGCTGTAAAGGCCTGAATGATCATGGCTGCATCACACTGTTGTGAGACTCTAATCTTGCATATATACCACAGGCAAACCAAGGAGACCAACACCAGAAGGCCTGCTAACACTCCCATGCCCGCCCATTCCTTCAGATGATTCATGGCTGCAGCAATCCATGTTGATAATCCTGTGGCTAGTCCTGCGTCCACTCCGGTTATTAATTTTACAGGACAAAGGGATCTTTGAGATAAGTGTACATCCAAGCATTTCTCTCCTGTTTTCAAACCCCTTGTCTTAGTTACTTTTCTATCACTGTGCTAACATACCATGACCATGGCTGCTTTTAGAAGAAAGAGGTGGTTGGGTACCTAGAGTTTCAGAGGGTAAGTCCAGGAGCATCACGGCAGGGAGCATAGTGGCAGACAGGAATGGCAGGCAGAGAACCAGAGAGAACAGTGGCTGTGAGCCTACATCCTGATCTACAAGTATGACGGAAAGAGCTATCTGAGAATGGTGTGGGGTTTTAAAACTTCAAAGCCCACCCACAGTGGAACACCTCTTCAACAAGATCACAGTTCCTAATTTTTCCAAAACAGTTCCAACAACAGGGTACCATATTTTCAAACATATGAGACTATAGGGGTCATTTTCATTCAAACAACTACACTCCTCAATAGCTTCCTATGGAGCCAAGAATTAAGATAAAAACTTGAATGTCCCAAAGCATCCCAGGCACACAGATTCTTGTGCAGTTTTGTTGTTGTTGCTGTTGTTTTGTTTTTGAGACAGAGTTTCATATAGTCCAGATTAACCATCATTCCTGAACTTCCTAATGCTCCATTTACAGGCATGTGTCACCACACTTTATGATTTGGTTTGTTTGTTTTTATATTGTTTTGTTTTGCTGTTGTTTTGTTTTTCAGTACAGTGTTTCCCTGTATAGCTTTGCCTGGACTGGACTCACTCTATTGACCAGGATGGACTTGAACACACTGAGATCCACTGTGTGCCACTACATCCACTGACCTGTTTTGTTTTTTTTTTTTTTTTTTGAGGGGGTATTTTTATCTTTTATGTAGATGAGTGATGAGAGTATTTTACTTGCATGTAAGTAAGTGTACCACATGTGTGGCTTATATCCCAGGAGGTCATATGGCATCAAATTCCCTGAAACAGGAGCTACAGAAGATTGTCAACCACCATGTACATGCTAGGAACTCTAGGAAAAAAAGAGAGAATGTTTTGTTTTAAGATTTATTATTTATTATGTATAGAATATTGTGTTTGCATGTATAACTGCATGACAGAAGAGGGTACCAGATTACATTATAGACGGTTGTGAGCCACCATGTGGTTCCTGGGAATTGAACTCATGACCTCTGGAAGAGCAGCCAGTGCTCTTAACCTCTGAGACATCTCTCCAGCCCCACAGAAATTATTTTTCATCACTAAGCCATGTCTTCAGCCCCTCTGGCTTCCTTTTTAATTATTATTATTATTATTATTATTATTATTATTATTATTATTATTTTCTTCCCTATTATATTCCAAACAAATTCACCTTCTTTCATTTCCCCTACTGAACTAAAATGTTCTCAATTCTGGGCCCTTGAATACATGTTTTCTTTATCCCTTCTAGGGTGTTAGGTCACCCTTGTTTTTCTTTAGGTTTCATAGTGGATTTTATAGTGATGTATACATTTCTATGCATGGTCTATGGTGGATTACCCCACAAGACTGTAAGCTCGTAGAGAAAGAATGGTGTTTGCATGAGTCATTTTTTGTGTGTTCAGGACTTAGCACAATACTGGGTACCTAATTCACAAACAGGAACTATCTGTGGAAGGACAAATAATCTTTTAAACAGTAAATGCCTTTAGGAAAGTTTTCATAATCTGATAGTAATAAACAATTCCCACCTAGAGCATGGGAATATGTAGCATTTTGTTAAGGCCAACCATTGTGCCATCTGTAATAAACTTCTCCTGAAGTCTTTTTATCTTGTTCTGTTACTGCTGTTACTAGGATAGCCTCCTCTATCCCTGTTACCTTCTCTGTGTTTTCTTGCATTTATCCAAGAGCAAATCACTTCCTTTAAGCTTTAGTGAGGTTTAGCATCTGGCTTTATCATATGCAAAGACTATCTCTATCTACCTGTTTTGTACAGGAGCTAGGAATACAGCACAGAGGTAGAATATTTGCTTCACATATACAAGGTAAAGAAGGAGGAGAAAGAGGAGAAGAAAGAAAAGGAACAGGAGAAGCAAAGCATTACTTTTCTTTATGCAGATGCTCTGCTTAAATACAGGGGTTAACAGTCATCCTGTCTCTGCCTTCCAAATAAGATAGAAATTACAGATACAGCAATAGTGTTACTTATTTGGTGTTAGTTTTTAACCTGGTCCCTCTCTGACAATCAATCTGTACCTGCTTTATATGTAGTTGGTTTTATGTACATGTTCATTTTCTGCAAAGCATCTATGTTTTCGTTAAGTTTTATGAGAGATCAGATCCTCAGAAAATGTCCTGGGCTTCGCATCCCGCCGTACTTATCCCAAGGAGATTATTTCAACAAAGCTGATTGTGTCCTCTCTGTACATCATTTGATGTTATGACTTCAGGATGCATCTTGAGCCTTGTTTTCAAGAGAATGTTGTAAACAAGCCCTAAGCTTAACAGGCATTTTGTGCCTCATGAAAAATATTTCATCATAAAATGTCCTGTCTGAAGTGAGCATCTGAGATCATTGTAAAATGCACTCACTTTCATTTTAGTAATTAACATTATTAGTACTATTTATTGTTTTTCATTCATTTTTTAGAGACCCAAGTATAATGACTCTGGTGTAAGGGACTGTGTACACACTGTTAACTATGAAAATAAAACCACACATTCAATACAAGCAAAACCTCCAAATATTGATAAGAATTAGTTTTAGATTTAGGGCCCAAAATTAATTCAGTTGAAATGTGAGGAAGATATTGAAGCACCATTATTCAGCAAGCTTTTATATATATCTTTACACACACACACACACACACACACACACACATACACACACACATATGTAAATATGATGAAAGGATGTACACATAAACACAGCAAGAAATTTTGGGCACACACACAAAATGTGGAACTTCGTTAAGCAGGATTTTTTTTCCTTTCTCTTTTCTTGCCAGGAAGATTTTGAACATTTTCCTTCCCTCCCTCCCCACCTCTCCCCCTCTGTCCTTTCTTTCTCTTCCCTCCATTTCCTTTATTTCTTGGTCAGTGTGAATTTACAAACATTGCACTTGAATGGATATAATTCTGTGACAACATTGCCTAAAGGACCCCTGATGCCTCATTTCTAGACCTTGAACTACAAATACATTTTAGCTATTTTTTCATGCAGTGGTGATTAAGTAAAGCAATGTATTCTTTGGGGGGAAGGTGAAGATGCCCAGACATGATGAATTCCTCATCTATCCCCCCATGCTTATTTTGGAGAGCACATTGACAGAGGTTCCCCACCCATGCAAACCATAATCATACATGTGCTCTCCAGGATTTTCTAACAAAATTCTTCTACTTGCTAGTCTAAGACTTCGCCTAAAGAAGAATTGGCTTTGTTCTCAAGCAACAATCTCATATGTTCATTCACGCTATTAAGTCATGTGTCAAAGTGCTCAGGTGGGCATTCTTGGCACGGTGCTAGTACACTTAGACAGACCCAGGAGCTCAGTGGAGCCAAGCCTTCTCCTTTTGGGTTCAGTCCACTTACTTGTTGAAACCACCTATGGATCAAAACAAGGAGTTTGAGGGATTGGGGGTGTAGCACAGTTGTTAAGAGGTGAAACAGAAGGATCAGAAATTCAAGGTCATCTATAGCTGTTTAGTTTCAGGCCAGGATGGGCTATACGGGATCCTAACCAAATAATAATAATAGTAATAACAACAATACATTTTGGCTAAGGGCATATTTGGTGATCATTGTTCCAAGCCAGAGCTAACCTCAGGTCACCAACTTTCCTCAGAGAGGAAGCAAGGAGGCAAAATGAGGTCCAGCCCCGCAGGATTTTCTGCACACAGACCCCTCTCTAACCAAGCCTTCCCAGCCAACCATGTGGAAATGTGTGCTCCTACTGGTGACCAGAGATGTCCCAGATTGTTGTGCTGGGAGGATGGGGCAGGAGGAGTCACCATGGATCAAAGCTGTTTGATCACTGGCCCACTGAGACCATCACAAGCAAACAAAACCACAAAAGAACACCACAATAAAAGAAGGTACTGGGCACAATGTGCACAAAGAGAATGAAAAAGAAGAAAATACCAAAACTCAGAACAGTTGTGTGTCTCTCTATGGGCCCTCTATCCTGTTCCAATAGTGGTGGCCTACCCCAGAATCAGTCTTCACCCAACTACACCAGAGATTTGAATGTCAGCCTTTCGTTCCACTAGACCAGAGACTGGAGCAACAACATACCTGATGACCTCTACCAGACCAGAGGCCAGAGCAGCAGCTAAGCTATGCCAGCCGAGAGACCAGAGAACAGTTACAAAGGTGCCAAGCATGGGGCTCCCCATACTGTATCCATCCTTTGGCACCTCCTTGCCATTGTCAACAGAGCCTGTGGAGCATGGCTCAAGCCTTACTGAAATGGGAAAGAATCAAGTGTAGGAGGTTAGAAGGATTCTGTACCATGTCCTCGTCAGTCCCAGTAAGAAAAAACAGGCAGCAACAGATAAGACATTCAAACAAAAATACACAAACATCCAGATCCCACTGCTTTCACAGCAGAAAAACAAAGAGAGCCAGACAACAGATCCCACCACTTATGCAGTGAAAAAACTGTAAGTTGGACATCAGGGAATCTGTGCAGCAGGAGCTACCTGCCTTGTCCTTATCCAAAGATCCAGACATCACAGTAAACTGGATTCTCTACCGCCCTTTACAGATAGGGGGACATTCATCCCCTCTGAGATCAAGAGATCACAGAAAACTGGGTGCTAAACTCCCTTTGCAGATACACCCCTTCAAAGTGAGCTATATATAGGCCACAAGAATGGTGGGTAATTTCTGTGTCATGAAATGGTTCTACTACAAGGTTAGTGGGCTGCTCAGCACAAATGCCCCACCCTGAGATAAGATACCTTCCCATTCTTGTGGTTATCCTCAAGCTGCTCCTTGGGTAGGGAATCTTATAACCTTGTTTCTGGAATTGCTGACCCATGGCCTAGTTCCTGGTGACCTTGGGGTAGAGTCACTAGCCGGGTAACCTTTAGCTGACCTTTTTTAGGCATAATTCCTGGTGACCTTTGGGGGTGTCAGGTCTGGTTCTCTCAATTTTAAAAGATCCATTTGGATTTTGTGAGGGTTGCAAATGGTATGTCCTGTGTCAGATAGTACTCCAGTATTAAGTTGTGATATAGATGAGTAGAACTGATGATGTAAAGGATTTACCATTGCTGAAAAACTAGTGGCATCAGTTAGAATTTAGCTGAGGGAAGACTGCCTGTAAAACACTTCACAGATAAGTAGTATGCTACCAGGCCTATTAGTGATTAAGATTCCGGGATACACATTTCCTCACCAGGATTATACAGAAACGTGGCTCTAAACAAAAGCAAAAGGGAAACTGATTTAAAACCAACCATCTTCATATCAAAGGATTTGCCTCTAACAATCTGCTCAAAGGGACATTACAGGGTCACAACCAACATTAAGGCCTGGTGTGCCATAAAGGTCCAGTTTTCTACTTGATAAAAATATAGTTCTGCCCCATGGGCAAGAATACACAGGGAGACAATTCTTTGAAAAGGAAAAAACTCTGTTCTGTTGAGGGTTAGCCTGATCAAGCAAGGATTTCCCTGGGGTTCTCATGTATGGAGAAAGGCATAGCTCCTTCCCAAACCCAACAACAAGCTTGATAGAGCCAGTAACAGCCTAGGGACTTGGGAGCTTTCCATTAGCCCCAATGTATAGAGAGCAAAACAGAGGTCCTTCTCTAAAGTAAGTATTACTTTTGAGAACTGGTAATGGTCTGGGTCCAAGGCCTTTGGGAAGGCATTGCTTTAGAACCTGGCAACCCCACTCTTCCCAACACATAGAGCTATAGTAGACAGTTCCAAGGCCACTATAGGCTTGGTCAATAAATTTATTGAGATGCCCTATGCTCCCTTTGTACAGCATTGTTCTATTAGATGCCTCCTGAATTTAACCCATTGTGTGATAGTTTGTGTTGACTTCATAGAAGCCATTTTATTCATTTTTTCCCCGTTGTATTTTTCACCTGAAAATATACAATATGCTGTTTTGATTAATGAGATTACTTGGCATGGGACATAGCTTGTAAAAGACTATGCAGGATATTTGCTCACACTCTCAACCCAAAGATTGTGTTAATTACTGGAAGTTGTGGTGTGGTTGAACCATAGCAAACACCTTAATACAAGAGCTTTCAGTTTCAATATTGTAAGCAGGATTAAATGAAGTCAATGGTATGCCAAGTTGCAGAGCAAAATCCAGGTGACAGGAAGTGAACATAGGTTATTAAGGAAAAATAGAAAAAGGAAGTGGGAGTGGGAGGAAGGATAGAGAGAGGCCCTGGAATTAGGAGAAAATTTAGTAATGAGGAGGTTATTTTAGAAGGCCTAGGGAAACAGGATTAATTCTGGGACCTAGGCCTGGGAATGTCAAGGGCATGATTATCTACCTCTCTGAGCTAGCAGGCTTTCACCTCACTCTCTGGCTCCAGGGTCTTCATTGGTAAAATTGAATGATTTGAGATGTTGTAAAAAAAAAATAACAGACCTCCCACTGTAGCTTTTATCTTTTTGACCTTCTAATTTTCCTATCTTTTTCATTCTCTGAGATATTCCATTTAGGATCTTTTCACTGAGGAGTGACCTGTTGTTTTTATTTAAGAAATAATTTGGGGTAATATCTTTGCTGTGCAAATCTCCCAACTGTCTTAGTGGCGAGACCACTTAGTCTCCAGTCCGTATTTAAATTGTTCAAAACACAACCTGGGACCTGAATCTGAAAGTGACTTAGGGTAACAGGATATGTGGAATGTAAAGTCTGTTCTCATCTGGCTCCGTTTGAGCATTATCCAGAGCTGAAAGTGAGCTGTCATTAAAGGGATTTTTTTTAATCTTTTAATTGTGTGTGCAATGATTTCTCCTTGGAAAAGCATATAGAACAGCTGCATCTTCAGCCTCATAGAAAAATGTTTCTGAGACAAACTATGCTGACTCAAGTCACCTTGATCCCAGTTTGTCTTTTCCCAAGGCATTGACCATGTTTCTTCATCATTAAACTTTCTAAAGTCTTTAGTTAAAGGGCTGTACCACAACTCAATTTTTAAATTACTCATATAGATCATTTAATGAACTCTCCATTTCATAACAGGAAAAGGATTTCCAAGTGGGGCTTCTGTGTTCAGACCAGAATAGATAGGAGGAACAGCTATTATGTACACTTCAGGGGGAAACAGAATAGGCAATTGACTAAATCACAGACTAAAGCGTTTTGTTGTTGGTGTTTTATTTATTTATTTATTTATTTATTTATTTATTTTTGACACTGGATCTCTCTATGTAGTCCTGGCTATCCTGGATTCACTTTGTAGACGAGACTGGCCTGGAACTCATGGAGTCCACCTACTTTTGCCTCCAAAGTGCTGGAACTAAAGTACACACCCCCAATCCCTGCTTGATCAAACTAAACTTTAAGGGAGTCAGCTGGAAGGGGAAGCATTATGAAGAAGGGCCAAATTGAGACAGGGGGAGGTTTTTTATCTGTAATTTCCTAACATGTATTTAGGAAAACGGACCACATTGGTGGGTGTACAGTTTGGGTCAGGTAGCTTGATCCAGTGAATATTTAATTTCGAATTAAGAGTCTGTCCTATGCCCATATGTACAATCCTCATTGACACTCTTTTGTTATGTCAGTTTAAATTGAGACAAAGGCTATTAGCTAAATATGTGTCTGTCAGGTTACAGGTCTAAGCAGCTAACATTGCACACAGGGACAAGGTCTAACAGTATCTTATTTATGGATTTCCCTCTACCACAGAATGGCCTATTATTTTTCAAAGTAAATATGCCTATGTGCTTTTTCAACTCTGAGTTTAAGAGCCCTGGCTACACTTCCAGGTGTCAAGAGTTCAATTCCCAGCAACCACATGGTGGCTCACAACCATCTATAATGAGACCTGGTGCCCTCTTCTGGAATGCAGGTGTAGATGCACACAGAACATTGTATACATAATAAATAAATATACTTTTTAGAAAGTTAGTTGTTGGTATTATTCAATTTTATTTTGTTAATGCATCCCTGCTCTAGTCTCTTATTAGTTAATATTCTCTGATAATCCCCAGTCATTAAGAATTTCATTCATTTGTCTCTAGTGGTTTGATATTTGTTTTTGTTTAAAGCAATGTCTCCTGTAGATCAACCTTTCACATTTTATGTAATTGAGACTTTCTTTGAGCACTGAATGCTATCCCTAGTGCCCAGTGCCTAGAACATTGTCCTGCAGCTCTTTTTAGGTGGACCCTGACTGATGAGTGTGAAGTAAAAGAGACCAGTGAATGAATGTCCACTGAGCACTCTGATAATTTTTTTTGGAGGTGAGCAATTACAAATAAAGAGGGACTTGTGTAAGAATTGAGTTCACTGACCTACTTTGAAGCTGGTGTAGTCACAACACAGAAAGGGAGGGGAGGAGGGAAGATAGTAATGAGTCAGGTAATCAATGTTAGATGGTCAATAAAAGTGAAAACTGTACATTTGGGGGGAGTCATACACAAAGGGAATCAAGAATATGGATTAGTTGCTGAACTTGTTTTTGGGAAGCAAATTTCTATAGTTGCACGAGTTCAAACAACACAGAAGTTCTGGATAAACTGCTGTGGTAGTGACTAACAGGCATGTTTCCTCCCCCCCCCCCATTGAAAATGAACAACCTGAGAGAAAAGGTGTGAGTAATACTTTGTGTGCTCTAATACATACTTGAAGTACCTGAAGAATATTGGACCATAAAGCCATTTTCAACTTTTAAAAATAATTTTTAATATTATGATGAAATCGTTTCAACCTTCTCATTCCTCTCTTCTCTTACGTCTCAAATGATGGGATAAAACGTTAAGGTGGCTACTTAACAATCACAGCAGATTTGGCTGTCAGGTTCTCCCAGCATCCCTCAGTCCTTACCTGTTACAAGGTATGGGTGTCAATCACAATTCTCTAGCCCAGGAGTTGATCTGCCCTCCTCCCAGCTGTCCTTCCTTATGTATTCCAAACATTTTGGTTACCTGGTATTTTTCATTTATCATTTATCCTCCTGGCCTTTTGTTCTGGCTCTCCACTTCCCTCTCTCCTCTCATCTCACATAGCTCAGGGTCAGGTCAACTTTAGACTGTCCCAGATGTCCCTGTGTCTGACTATGTTCTCTCATCTATCTATAATAAACTTTCTACCCCAACATTCCTAGGTACAGCCATATCCTTTTTGGTTTATATCTCATTTTTGTTGAGCCCGCATTACCTACTCCTTTCTTTCAAATTCATGGACATTTGTTTCTTTAATGGTTATTACTCTTTGACTTTGACTGAAGTTTCAATGAAGGACTTCCCAACTATGAGGTAGAGGTGACTGCACTGGACACTGAGTGTGAAATGGAATGTGCAACATAAATGGCTTGTATCTGGGAAGATGAGCAGGTGCCCTGGGAAAGTGGAAGATTTTATTTTAAAACATTTCCAAGATGAGGATGTTGCAGGATATTTGATCCCAGTGTGATCCCCGAGATTGTGAACTGTAAAGACCCGTGCTTTGTTTGATGTGGGTGAGCCCTAACACAAACCTTAATTCCAAGAACTTACAATTTATTGTAAACAGGTGATTACGGTATGGATCCACCAGCCCTAGAACATGCCTTTAATTCAAAAGCTCTCTGTGCACAGGATTAAATAATGTTAACCCTAGGTCAAGAGGCAAAGCAAGAAACCAGCTGACAGGGATTAAAGAGTAAGTGGAACTTTCAGCTGAAATGTATTTAAGACAGAGTGTAAAAGTGGAAGTTTTAGCTTGGTAGATTTGGGGCTTTTTGAGCTGTGAGCTAGAAAGTCTTTGGCCTTGGGTTCCTTTGGCCTACCCCCCCTGAGCTGTCATCTGAGCTGGTGAGCTTTTGGGGCTTTTTTCTCTTGGAGGTGAGGTGAGTAGCAGGGTCAGATGGGTGTTTTTTCTGCCTCTCTGAGCTAGCACGTTTTAAAATTGTATAATTGGGATTTTCATTCTTTTATAACAACACTAGGATTCTGTGTGCCCATAGGGGTTAGGGCAAAGCTAGAATGCCTCTGTTATCAGCATCATTTGATCTTTGATCCACTGGTAAAGGAGCTACTACTGTCCTGAGACTCAGATCTATTGTTCAAGCTAATGAGGGACTCTGGGCAGGCCTAGCAGTCAGGAGCAATAGTGGGAGTTGATTTATGGGTTTGTTCTGGGATTTTCCTCTGATGTAGCTCTAAAGAGCTGTGAGTGAGACTAGACCATGTCATGCTGAGTGTGGGGCAATTGTCCCCAGGCCAGGAAGAGCAGGCTGCTGAGCTATTACAGCCTGATCTGCTTTGAACGAGATGGACTGTGGTTCAGGCTGTAGTTCTGTTGGTCTCCATGTGGTGATCTTGTCAGAGACCCGTGGCCTCTGACCCTTCCTGAGAGTTGATTGTCCAAAGAAGTGAGGATTTTGTGGCCTGGGCAGTAGAAATTTGTGGTGCTTATAATATCAGGCATTGGTTTTTCGGTGGACAGATTGGAAAACTGAAGGTCTCATTTCTAGAAATGATGAATGTTGTATTCCACATACACCTTTGTGTAACAAATTTTACAAATAGTTTTGAAACTGGAAGAAAAGAGGTGGTGGTCATCATCTTTCAGCAATACTTGATTATGTTTTTTTAACCTTTCAACTTCCACCAGTCACAATGGCGTGGTTTAGGGAAATTCAATTCCAGGGTACAAAACAAATTTCTGAGATGCAGAATTTTGTCAGGGGTGCCTGGTTTTAAATCAGTGGATAGGGCAGATTCCACATCTTGTGACATAATTCATGCAGCAGGGAACAGATGCTAAACTATTCTCCAACATTTTTTGTGTGTGAGTTTCAGCAAGGGCTGGACTGTGCCTGAACCCACATGAGGGTTCATGAGGGACTGCAAGACATAGCTCAGCTTATGATCACCTCCATTTTCTAAGAGATTTCCAGAGCAAAAGGACTCTCTGTAAAGGAAGTTAGTAGTAGCTGGAGGGTCAGAAATATAACAGTTTAGGTATCACTTTGTGTTTGTCTTGTAGCAGTTGTGAAATCTGTGTTTATTTAATTTGTTTTAATTAGAAAATCAAAGGTATCTCAGGGCCAGTGCAAATTTCTCATACTAGAGTTTACTTACATCTTTTCATGTAAACTTGGCTATATTTTAGGCTTATTTTTTTTTCTTTTTCTCTCACCCCCTCCTTCTTTCACAAACACTGTACACATTCTTGATTATTGAAGTCTGTGGTAAGTACAGAAGTCACATCATGCCAGAAGATTATGAGATTCATGACAATAGAATCATCCCTTATTTTTCTGTTTTCCTCCTTTTCTTACCAGGTGGCTTTTCTTATATGAGATAGAGATTTTGGATTGTTCTTTAGCAATCACATAAAGACAATTTGCACTTATGTCTGTACAAGGCGGAAGAGATAACATGAAGGTGAGTGATACCAGTTGGCCAGTTTATTCCTTCTCTTTTGACATTTTCTTTTGGTGATCTGTCATTTTCTTCAGAAATTTCATGTGTCCAGTGTTCTCCATATTCTTTAGTTGGATGATTTTATTCTCCTGAAAAGATTAAATTAAAACCCTTGCCCATCCCTAATTCTGGGGTGAGGGTTGTGCCATTTTGGGCATGTTATATCTTTTATAGAGCAAAATATTTTTTTTTTTTGGAAATAGAAAAAGTATAATATCTCAATTAAAGTTAAAAAATCTTTGAAAGTTTACAAATATACTTTAAAGTCTATTTATTTCTAGATAATAAAGGGCATTCATTTTGATTTTCAGCCTGCCTTTTACAAGCAGCTTTTAAATAAAATCACTATAAATCCTATGTGCCTGCCTCTGCCTCCCAGGTGGTATGTAAAAGGCATGTGCCTCCCACATGCTGGGATTAGGGATATGAACCACCAAGACCTTGCCATTGAAACTCCTGAATTTAGAAAACAACTAATTAATAGAGAACTGCTTGTCTCTGCTGGGATTAAATGCATGGTCTATCACCACACTGTTCAAGTATGTTATATTCACTCCAAATTATTCCAACTCAAACAAGTTTATACCTTTGAATTTACTTCAAACATTTTAAACCTCTTAACTGTTTTAAATATGAAACGACAAAAGTATCCTTTTTTATTTGAGAAGAAAACTATAGTCTTTATTAAGTTAGTTTGAACTGAATACCACACTGTCTGATGAACAGTTACCTCTGCTTATTCAGGAGATCTCTACTATTCAAATCTAATCATTATCAATTTTGATAGGATCCACCTTTCTTTTCCTGTGGAAACATTCGGTTTTACCAGTGAAGACACAGTTCAGTAATTTCTCACTGTCTACTCCTTTTAGTTTTGTTTACTTCTTTTTTTTCTGGAGTATTTAGGTGTGCTGTTAAGTTGCTACTAAGAGATCTTTCTGATTATTTTTTCTGAATGTACTTAGTGGTATGAACTGTCTTCTGGTCAACAATTCCGTTGTGTACTATGACTTTTGATATGTTGTGTCTTCATTTCATTGACTTTTAGAAAGTCTTTAATTTCTTTATTTATTTCAGTTTTGATCCATTTTTTATTCAATAGAGTTGTTCAGTTTCTATGAATTTGTAAGCTTTCTATTGATTTTGTTATTGGTGATGTGATGCTTTAAACTTTAGTGGTCTGATAGGATGCAGAAGGCTATTGCAAGTTTCTTATATCTTTTGAGACTTCCATTGTTCAAGTACATCATCAATTTTGGAGAACAATATATGTGTTGCTGAGAAGAGGGAACAATCTTTTGTGCTTGGGTGGATGTTCTGTAAACATCATTTGGGTATATTTAGTTTTTTGATGTTAGTTAACTGGAGCATTTCTCTGTTCAGTTTGGTCAGAGGGAGCTGTCCATTGATGAGAGTTATATATTGAAGCCTTCACCTATCAGTTTATGAGGACCAGGATGTGATGCAAGCTACAGAAGGGTTTCTTTTATAACTTGGGTGCTCTTATATTTGGGGCATAGATGTTAAGTATTGATATGTTTTATTGCTGGTTGTTTTATTTTAATATGTCATGTCTTTTGCCATCTTTTGTTTAGTTGTTTTTGAAGTCTGCTTTGTTAGATATTAAAATTGCTATACGAGTTTGATACTCTAGTCCATTTATTTGGAATATCTTTTCCAACACTTTACCTTGAGATAATATCTATCTTGATGTGAAGCTGTGTTTGATGTATTTAGAAGAAGGGTGTATTCTGTTTTATCATCCATTTTGTGAGTCTGTGTCTTTTTATTGGTGAATTTGGGTCAATGGTATTAAGAGATATCAATGAACAGTGATTGTTAATCTTGGTATTTTGTTGGTGAAAGTGGTGGTGGTTTTAGCACCTTGTGTGGGGCTGTATTTATAGATACATATTGTTTAAATTTGACCTTAACATGCAACCTCTTATTTTCCCATTTGATGATTGAAAGGTTTTGGGCATAGTTAGTAATTTTTCTTGGCTTCTGTAGTTTTTTAGAGTCAGAAGCACACTGTCTATGTCCTTCAACCTCTAGCATCTTTACTGAGAATACAGGATTAATTCCAATAGATCTGCCTTTGTTTATTTCTTGGTTGGTTTTTGTTTGTTTTGGTTTGTCTGTTTGATTGGTTAGTGTGGTCTGTTTGATTTTTTTTTCTACTACAGCTTTTAATATTCTTTCTTTCTTCTGTATATTTAGCATTTTTATTATTCTCTGGTAAGAGGACTTTCTTTTCTGGTCCAGTGTCTTTGGTATTTTTGTATGCTTCTTGTGCCTTGATAGACATCTTCTTCTTTAGGTGAAGGAATTTTTCTTGTATGATTTTGTTAAAAATATCTTCTGGACCCTTGATCTCATCCTTCTGCTAATCTGATTTCAACATGTTTTGTCTTTTCATAATGTCTCAGAGTTCCTGGATGTTTTGTGATAGGGAACTCCAGGATTCCCTAAATTTCTGCATTTAAAAAATAATTTTCTTTTGGTTTTTTGAGCCTGGGATTCTCTGTGTAGCATATGCTGTCCATGCCTTGCTTTGTAGACCAGGGTAGCCTCAAAGTCACTCTGCCTCTACCTACCCAAGTTCTGAGATCACAGGTGTGCACCACCATGGCCATCTTGTTTTTGCTTTCCTTATTGATAATATTTCCATATTTCTAGAATGTGCTTCATTCTGTCATTCTCCATTCAGCAGAGTCCTGGAGCTCAGCTTCCAGATGAAGAACAGTGGCTCCATTTCTCTCAGGGGCAGCTAGAACAGTTTAGTGCAACACCCATTTTCACAAGATGGGGGTGTGGAAAGAATTTTCTATTGACTATTATGGGTAGATAGCTATTTTAGAATGAAATCACCAGTGGTAGTGGAAACTTTGGTATTCCAGAGCCTATGGCAATACCAAAGTGTTACCATTCTTGGATAAGCTGCTGTGCCTTGCTCTAAGGACTTTCACCTCAGAGGTTCAAGTAAAAGTCCATGCCTGGTTGGCTTGCAACCAAGACATAGGCCTAGTGAGACACAGACCCAGTGAGGCCTAGGCCCAGTGGACCAGTGAGCAAGCCCAGAGGTGAATAAATGATGAATCTCAGAGGCCATGATGGAATGCTGATGGTATCAGGTGGCATACAACCTACCAGAACACATGCACCCCCTGCATGGGCTAGATTTCTTAGGAAGAACATTGAATCTGTTGAATGGTTATTATTAATGAGACCTTCAGGACCACAGTGAAAGAAAGAGTCAAGTGGAGCAGAAATAAATGTAGTCTTTGGTTTGTAGAGAAAAGCATCATTAGGTAGTTTCAGATGGCAGTCACATGCTGAAACAGAGACAGGAATTTTTAAGGAGATCATCATCAAAGAGAATGTCCTAGGTCTGGATTTGAAGCCTAAGTTCATGTTCTTAAATTAACACTTCCTCCTGATAATTCTTCTGTTAATCAAAGAAGTAGGCTAAGTGATTCCTAATACCAGGAACGAACTTCATATAAAACCTGCTCCAAATGTGTTCCAAGTGTGGCACGATCCATCCCATTTTGTCCATCCCAACTTAAAACCCAACTTGACAGTCTTACTCATGTTATGCACATTCTGGAAACAAGAAAAATGCAAAATTTAAGATAATAGATTCTTCCTTTGTGTTTTCAGTTCAACACTGTGACAGCCATCTGTGTTTGGCAGAGTCAGATCCCCAGTGAAGATACTGTAACTGTTCATTGCATGAAGCAGTGAGGGTGAAGCCTGAGTTGTGTCTTGACAGTACAAGATGTTGAGGTGCCTAAGTTATGAGATACATACCATAAAGTGCTACCTATAGGGAGTGGATGTAAGCAATCTTGGGAATGTATGAAATGTTTCAGGGAGAGGACCATCTAAGCCTTTTCAAACAGCATCAGGCTTTGTTGCTTTCCTTGCTGATCTTCTTTCCTTGGTCTACTCTTCCCTAAATATGTACACATTCCTCTCTACAAGAATGGGAAAGGGGTATTCTGTGCATCTATGTTGGAATGATTAACTTGCTTCTGATGTTACAAGATGTGGCAACCAAAAAATTCTCTTGTGTGTCAGAAGAGACTGTGAAAATTTGAACAGTGTATGAGCTATTGAAGAATTTTAGGATCATTGAAGTTAGACTACATTTTCATCATGGGATGACAATAATCCTATAGTGAATTTGGTCAGAACGTATTTGATTGAATCAAAAAAGCTCCCAGAGAAGATCATGTTTCTATCTTTGACACTGAAGAAAAAGTTTCTTTGTAGCCTTGGCTGTCCTGAAAGTTGGTATGTAGACCAAAAAGGTTTTGAACTTACAGATCTAACTCCAGTCTAGTGTTGGGCTTAAATATAGTCCAACATGCCTGGCATCAACATACATATCAACATTATCTGCTGAGTCTGGAATGTAGCATTTTGGGTTTTGTTTTTTAATTTTGTTTTGTTTTGTTTTGTACATGTAAGCATAGGTTGTTGTGCTGATCTTCATCTATATCCTGCATTTGAAATTTGGAAGAGAGTATATTTAATTTCTTAGGATGGCATGTATTCATGACACTAACAGTGTCTGAGCTTTCTGAGTTATTGAATTGCAGGTGTGTGACATTCTTTCTACCTGCTGTATTTGTTTTTTTAGACTTTATTTATTTATTTTATTCACACTTAATTTGTTTTAATATAAATGTGTTTTTCTATAATTTATTCTCTGACATGAACTCGGCTCTTTGAACACCTCCTCCTGGGGGGGGGTGTAGCCTTGTGAGGCCACAGAGGAATATGGCGCAGCCATCCTTAATGAGACCTGATAAACTAGGGTCAGATAGAAGGGGACAAGTTTCTCCCCTATCAGGAGAATATGCAAAGGGCATAGGAGGAGAAGAAGGAGAGTGGGTGGGACTGGGAAGAGATGATGGAGGAAACTACAGTGGGTATACAAAGTGAATAAATTGTAATAAATAAATAAATAAATTTTTTAAATAATTTATCCACTTAACTTCCCAATTTTAGCCCCCTCCCTTATCTCTTCCTGATTTCACCCCTCTGTTCCTCCTTCACCCTTATCCCATTTCTAATTCTCAGATAGGGGGAGCCCTCCTCTCCTACCATCTGAAACCAGCCTATCAAGGTTCACTAGGAATACCTGCATTTTCTTCCTTTGTCGTGTGGCAATGCCCCCTCTACCAGGGGGAAGTGATCAAAGATTAGGCAACAGAGTCCATGTCAGAGCCAGTCCCTACTCTTCTTACTATGGATCCCCCATGAGACTGAGCTGCCTATCAGCTACATCTGAGCAGGGGTCTGGTTCCTCTTCATGAATGGTCTTTGGTGGGTCCATCAATTTCTGCAAGTCCCCATGGGTCCAGAATTATTTTCCTTGTTGGTCTTCTTATGGAGGTCCTGCCAGCTCTAGGTCGTTCTACATTCTATGCCCCTACTCTTTCCTATGATTCCCTGTGCTCTACCCACAGTTTGGCTGTGAATCTTAGCATCTGCTTCGATCCCCTGCTGGGCAGAGTCTTTCAGAGGACATGTATGTTAGGCTCTCATCCTGTTCCCTCTCCTCAGTCACTTCTGATGTAGATTCTATTTGCCCTTTTGAATAAGAATTGACCATCCTCCATAGGGTCCTCCTTTTTATTTAGCTCCTTTAGGTCTGTGGATTATAGTATGTTTATCCTATATTATGGCCATTATCCACTTACGAATGTGTATATACCATACATGTCTTTCTGGTTTTGGAATAACTCACTTAGAATGATCATTTCTAGTTCCATCCACTTGCCTGAAAATTTCATGGTTTCCTTTTTGTTTTTGAATACCCAAGTAGCATTCCATTGTGTGAATGTACCACAATTTCTGTAAAACAATGGTTTGTTTGAGAGACATGTAGTTTGTTTCCCTATTCTGACTATTATGAATATAGATGCTATGAGCATAGTTGAGCAAATATCTTTGTTGAATGGTGGAGCATCTTTTTGATATATGCCCAGGAATAGTATAGCTGGGTCTTGAAGTAAAACTATTTCCAATTGTCTGAGAAAGCATCAGATAGATTTCTAAAGTGGTTGTATAAGTTTGCACTCCCACCAGCAATGGAGGAGTGTTCCTCTTTCTTCACATTCTAACTAGCACGTGCTGTCACTTCAGGTTTGGTCTTAGCCATGATGAGTTTAAAATGGAATGTCAGAGTAGTTTTGATTTGCATTTCCATGACCATGTGCTGTCACTTCAGGTTTGGTCTTAGCCATGACGGGTTTAAAATGGAATGTCAGAGTAGTTTTGATTTGCATTTCCATGATGACTATGGATATTGAGCATTTATTTAAGTGTTTTCCACTATTTGATATTCCTCTGTGGAGAATTCTGTTTAGTTTTGTACCCCAGTTTGAGAGTGCATTATTTGGTTTGTTGGAGTTTAATTTATAGAGCTCTTTATAATTTTGCTTTTTATTTATAGAGCTCTTTATAGAGCTCTCTGTAGGGTTCGTGAAGGTCTTTCTCAGGCTGTAGGCTGTTATTTTGTTCTATTGACAAAGTTCTTTGCTTCATAGAATCTTTTCGTATCATGAGATCCTATTTATTAATTGTTGATTTTGGAGCCAGTGCCTCTGGTATTCTGTTTAGGGAGTTATCTTCTATGCCAATGAGATCAAGGCTCTTTCCGTTTTTCTACTAACAGATTTAGTGTATCTGGTTTTATGTTGGAAGTCTTTGATCAACTTGAACTTTAGTTTAGTGCAGGGTGATAAATATGGATCTATTTTTATTTTTCCACATGTGGACTTCCAGTTAGACCAGCACCATTTGTTTAATATGCTGTCCTTTTTCCATTGCATGGTTTTGGATTCTTTGACAAAAATCAAATGTCCACAGGTGTGTGGGTTTGTTTTTATGGGCCTTCACTTTAATTCCATATATCCATGGTACTTTTATTCCAGTACCATGCAGTTTTTATTACTATTGATTTATAGTAAAGCTTGAGACCAGGGTGGGGATACCTCCTGAAGATCTGCTAATGTACAGGATTGTTTTAGCTATTCTGAGTTTTTTATTTTTTCTATATAAAGCTGAGAATTGTTCTTTCAAGGTCTGTGAGGAATTATGTTGATATTTTGATGGGAATATCATTGAATCTGTAGATTGATTTTTGGTAAGATGACAATTTTTACTATGTTGATCCTCCTGATCCATGAGCATGAGAGATATTTATTTATTCTGGTATCTTTTTAAATTTCTTTCTTCAGAGTCTTGAAGTTGTTGTTGTTGTTTCATATAGGTTTTTCACTGGCTTGTTGAGGATAACACCAAAATACGTCAGTTTTTTTTTTTTCCTGCCTACTGTGAAAGGTGTTGTTTTCCTAATTCTTTCTCAATCCATTTGTCTTTTGCATACAGGAGTACAAATGATTTTTTTTGAGTTAACTTTATATCCAACCACATTGCTGATGTTTTCTTCAATTGTAGGAGTTCCCTACAGTAGAATTTTTGGGGTCACTTTTGTATAGTGTCATATCATCTGTGAAGAGCAATACTTTGACTTCTTCCTTATCAATTTGTATCCCCTTGATCTCCTTTAGTTGTCTTATTGCCCTAGATAGGACTTTGAGTACTGTACTGAAGAGATTTGGAGAGAGTGTGTGGCCTTGTCTTGTCCCGGAGTTCAATGGAATTGATTTAACTTTCTTTTCATTTAGTTTGATGTTAGCTATAGTATTGCTGTATATTGTCTTTACTATTTTTAGATCTGTGCCTCTGTCCCCAGTCTCTCCAAGACTTTAAACAAGAATAACTGTTGGATATTGTCAAATGTTTTTTCAGCATCTAAGGAAATGATCCTTTTTTTTTCAATTTGTTTATATGACGGATTAAGATTCCCTATATTGAACTAACCCTGTATGCCTGGGATGAAGCCTACTTTTTAATGATGGATGATATCTTTGATATCTTCTTGGATTTGGTTTGCAATTATTTTATTGAGTATTTTTGCATCATTGAGCATAAAAGAGATTGGTCTGAAGTTCTCTTTCTTTATGGGGGTCTTTGAGGATTTATCAAGGTGACTGTGGTCTTACAAAAGGAGTTTGGTCATGTTGTGTCCAATTCTCTTTTGTGGAATAATTTGAAGAATATCGGTTTTGCTCTTCATTGAAGGTCTTGTAGAATTCTGCTCTGATATCATCTTGCCCTTGGCTTTTTTTTTTTTTTTTTTTTTTTTTTGGTTGGAAGCATTTTGATGCCTCTTCTATTTTTTAGGCAGTATAAGACTATTTAATATCTTTACCTGATTTTGATTCAACTTTGGTATTCTTTGGATTTTCTCAGTGTCTGTTATCTCTCTTTCTACCTTTCAGAATTTGTTGACTTGGATAGTGTCTTTCTGCCATTTACTTAGTTTGGCTAAGAGTTTGTCTATATATTTGATTTTCTCAAAGAACTAGCTCTTGGTTTCGTTGATTCTTTTAATTTTTCTCTTTGTTTCTAATTTATTGACTTCAGCCCTGACTTTGGTTATTCCTAGTGGTCTATTCCTGTTGGGTGTGTTTGCTTCTTTTTTTCTAGGCTTTCAAGTGTGCCATTAACTTGCTTGTATGGGATGTCTCCAATAGCTTATGAAGGCCTTTAGTGCTATTAAAAGTCCTCTTAGGACTGCTTTCATTGCATCCCATGAGTTTGTGTATGATGTACCTTCATTTTCATTGAATTGTAGGAAGTTCTTTCTTCATTTCTTCCCTGACCTAGATTTCATTGAGTAGGGAGTTGTTCAGTTCCCATGTGTGTGTAGGCTTTTTGTTATTTCTGTTGCTGTTGAGGTCCATCTTTAGTCCATCATGGTCTGATAGGATACAAGTTATTATTTCAATCGTGTTGTATCTTTTGAGGCCTGGTTTGTGACCTTCTCTATGTTCAGTTTTGGAGAAGGGTCCATGAGGTGCTGAAAGAAGATAGATTCTTTTCTGTTTGGGTTAAAAAATTCTCTAGATATCTGTTAGGTTCATTTGATTCATGACATCCATTTGTTTCATTATCTCTCAGTTTAAGTCCTTTTCCGTTGCTCTGTCCCTTGATGATAGTGACATGTTGACCTCTCCCACTATTAATGTACAGTGATTGATTTGTTCTTTAAGTTTTATTAATGTTTCTTTTACAAATGTGGGTGCCCTTGTATTTGGGGCATTGTTGCTCAGAATATAGATGCCATCTTGGTGAAATTTTCTTTTGATGAGTATGAAGTATCCTTCCTCATTTCTATATATTTATTTATTTTTATTTAGGAGCAATAACTGATATCAGGCAATATTTCCAAAGTTTGAAAATATGTGTAACAGCATAGTTTTTAAAATATCTTTCAACATTTTATTGTGTTCTTTTAAAATTCTTATTAATAACAGTTTATTTACTTTGTATCCCCCCTGTACCTCCCACCTTCCTCCCTTCCCAATCCCTCCCTTCATCTTTCCCACTCCTGTCACTTTCCCAGTCCACTGATAAAGGAGGTCCTCCTACCCTTCACTCTGATCCTAGTCTATCAGGTCTCATTAGGAGTGGCTGCATTGTCTTCTTCTGTGGCCTGGCAAGGCTGATCCCCCCTCAATGGGAGGTGATCAAAGAACAGGCCAATTAGTTCCTGTCAGAGACAGTCCCTGTCCCCATTACTATGAAGCCCACTTGGATACTGAACTGCCATAGGCTACCTTTTGTGCAGGGGTTTCAGGCCATCTCCATGAGTGGTCCTTGGCTGGCGTATCAGTTTCAAAAAAGACCCCTGTGCCCAGAATTTTTGGAACTGTTAATGTCCTTGTGGAGCTCCTGTCCTCTCCAGGTTTTCTATCTCCCAGTTCTTCCATAAGATTCCCTGCACTTTGCCCAAAGTTTGGCTATGAGTCTCAGCATCTGCCTTGACACTCTGCAGGGTAGAGCCTTTCAACGCCCTCTGTGGTAGGCTTAGATGGATGTCCTGTCCCTGTATTCTCCCTCATCTGATGTCTATCCTCTTTGCCTTTCTGCATGGGGTTTGAGCATCTTAGCCAGCATACTCCTTCCTGATTAACTTTCTTAGGTGTACAGATTTTAGTATTGTTATCCTATATTTTATATCCTATATCCACTTATGAGTGAGTATATACCCTGTGAGTCTTTCTGCTTCTGGGATACCTCACTCAGTATGATTTTTTCCACTTCCGACCATTTACCTGCAAATTTTATTTTTTCCTTGTTTTTCATTGCTGGGTAATATTCCATCATATAGATATACCACAGTTTCTGTATCCATTCCTCAACTGAAGGGCATCTGTGCGGTTTCCAGCTTCTGGCTCTTACAAATAAAGCTATTACAAACATAGTTGAGCAGATGTCCTTGTTGTATACTTGAGCACATTTTGGATATATGCTTAGGAGTGGTATAGCTGGATCTTGAGGAGGCACTACTCCTAATTGTCTGAGAAAGTGCCAGTTTGATTTGTAAAGTGATTGTATAAATTTACATTCCCACCAGCAATGAAGGAGGGTTCTCCTTTCTCCAAATCCTATCCAGCATGAGTTGTCACTTGAGTTATTTGTCTTAGTCATTTTGATTGGTGTAAGATGAAATCTCAGGGTGGTTTTGATTTGCATTTCCTTGATGACTAAGAATGTTGAACATTTATTTAAGTGTTTCTCTGCCATTCTATATTCCTCTATTGAGAATTCTCTGTGTAGCTCTGTACCCCATTTTTTTTTTAATTTGGGTTACTTGATTTGTTGGTGTTTAACTTCTTGAAATCTTTATAAATACTGGATATTAACCTTCTGTCAGATATAGGGTTGGTGAAGATCCTTTCCCAATCTGCAGGCAGTCATTTTGTTTTGACAACAGTTTCCTTTGACTTATAGAAGTTTTTCAGGTTCATGAGGTCCCATTTATTGATTGTTGCTCTTAGAGCCTGTACTGTTGCAGTCCTGTTCAGGAAGTTGTCTCCTGTTCCAATGAGTTCAAGGCTCTTCCTCACTTTTTCTTCTAACAGGGTTAGTATGTCTGATTTTATACTGAAGTCTTTGATCCACCTGAACTTTAGTTTTGTGCAGAGTGATAAATATGGGTCTATTTGCATTTTCCTATATGTAGACATTCAGTTAGACCAGCACCATTTGTTGAAGATGCTATCTTTTTTCCACTGTATGGTTTTGCCATCTTTGTCAAAAATCAGGAGTCCACAGTGTGTGGATATATTTCTGGGACTTCTATCTGATTCTGTTGATCCACAAATTGGTTTATATACCAGTACCATGCAGTTTTTATTACTGTTGTTCTATAGTAAAGCATAAGAATAGTGATGGAGATACCTCCAGAAGATCTTTTATTATGGAGGATTGCTTTAGCAATTCTGGGTTTCTTGTTATTCTATATGAAGTTGAGCATTTTTCTTTCAAGGTCTGTAAAGAATTGTGTTGGTAATGTGATAAGAATTGCATTAAATCTGTAGATTGCTTTTGGTAAGAGGACCAGTTTTTTCTATGTTAATCCTGCCAAGCCATGAGCATGAGAGATCTTTCCATCTTCTGATATCTTCTTCTATTTCTTTCTTTAGAGACTTGAATTTTTTTCAAACAACTCTTTGACTTGCTTGGTTAGGGTCACACCAAGGTACTTTATGTCCTTTTTCACTATTGTGAAGGTTGTTGTTTACCTAATTTCTTTCTCAGCACTTTAGTCTTTTGTATACAGGAGGGCTACTTATTTTTTGAGTTGATTTTGTATCCAGCCACATTGCTGAAAGTGTTTGTCAGCTTTAGGGTCTCCCTGGTAGAATTTTGGGGGTCACTCAGGTATATTATCATATCATCTGCAAATAGTGATACTTTGATTTCTTCCTTTCCCATTTGTATCCCCTTGATCTTCTTTAATTGTCTTATTAATCTAGCAAGGACTTTGAAAACTATGTTGAAGAGATATGGAGGGTGCAGCCGTGCCTTGTCCCTGAATTCAGTGGGATTGCTTTAAGTTTCTCTCTGTTTAGCTTGATGTTGGCTATAGGATTGCTGTATATCGCCTTTACTATGTTTAGGTATATGCCCTGTATCCCTGAATCTCTCCAATACTTTAAACATGAATGGATGCTGGATTTTTTCAAATGCTTTTTCAGCAACTAAGGAGATTATCATGTGTTTATTTTTCTTTCAATTTGTTAATATGGTGGATCATAACGATGGATTTTTGTATATTGAACCACCCCTGCATACCTGGCCTGAAGCCTACTTGGTTGTAGTGGATGATATCTTTGATGTGTTTTTGTATTGGGTTTGCAAAGTATTTTGTTGAGTATTTTTGCATCAATGTTCATAAGAGAGATTGGCCTGAAATTGTCTTTATGCTGGGGTATCCAGGGATGCTTGCTCCTGAATAACTGGGTTCTGGAGATGCCATATTGCTTTGTCTTTTGTTAGTTGAGCTTTTACACTGGCCTCTACCCATTGGGATATCTTAGGTGTTGGATATTAGTTTCTGGTACTTCTTGGAATCCTGTGGTGGGTCGAATCACCTTGGCAGGAAGATTTTTCCCAAAGGAGCTCTCCTTTGTTTTTTAGGTATGGTCAATGAGTGGCAGGTGTTTTTCAGGAATTGCCACAGCTCATCTCAGGCTTACAGACCTGAGTAGTAATTGTTGCCTTTGTTAGTAAAGGGGGCTATCCTCTCACCCAGAGAAGTTCTGGAGACAGCTGCCCTGCTGCTGGGTTTCTTGCTGTAAATTTAGTGAGCTGCTGCTATAACCTGGGTGCTTTGTGGTTTGGTCAGTTTAGTTAGGGAAAACTGGTTGTCTTTTGGAGCAGTATCTGGGGGTTGATCTCAGGGAACCCAGGCTTCTGTAGGTCTGAGTTTGGAGCTCTATGCCCCAGTACCCAAGTGGTAATCAGTGGCAGGTGAGCACCACTCTCATGTGTACAGCAGGAGGCTAGAGTATGGATCCTGTGGATAACCAGAAACTTTTCTGGAGCTAGGTGTCCTGAAGTAGGGCCAGATATTTTCCCCACCTTTGGATTTTCTCCCAATAGGAAGACTCAGTCTGTGATGTTTGACGTGCTGTGTAGAATGTGTAGGCACTTGCCAATGATGGCTCCAAGCTGGTGACTGGGAAAGAAGCTGAGAACTTTTCCAAAAAACGTTCCTGTGTATGGTGGATGTAGTGTGTGTGGGGGGAGTTGGCTGAGTTCTCTAAGCTGGATCCTGCTGTTTCCCTGCCTATGGGGTTTTCTCCAGACAGGGAAACCCAGCCTCTAGTGTCCTGGGGCACACAGTTCTGTGATGGAGAGTAGGGAATGCAGGCCTAGCAGCTGGAGGTGCACTCAGGCCTGGCAGCTGTGCACCCACCGGTCTGCAGAACCTTTCCAGGGATAGAATGGGTGACCTGAGGTCAGTCCTGCTTTCTTCCCTGTTTTTTTTCCTAGACTGGGACTCCCAGTCTCTGGTGCCCTGGAGAACATAATTTAGTCTGGAAAGTTTATCAGGACACAAAGGTGTATCCTGGGACCTGGGATATCTTCCGGGTTCTTGCTGAGTGACCTGAGAGTGGACCTGACTGACTCCCACACCGTGGAGTTTCCTCTCACCTGGGAAACAGTATCTCTGTTGTTTTAGGGCCCAGAGTTCAGTCTTTTAGTTGCTGTACCAACATTGCTGTCCTACTCCTCAGACCCAATGTCCTCCTGGCACCACCATCTTGGATTCCCCCTTTCCTCATCCCTTTCAATTAATTTTGGTTGAAAATCTATTTTATTAGATATTAGAATAGCTACTCCTGCTTGCTTTTTGGGTCCATTTGCTTGCAAACCTTATTCCTGCTGCAACATCCCAGGAACTTTCCCAGAGATTAGCTGGGTGCTCTGAGGTTGGACCCGACTGTTTCCCTCATCATTGGTTTTCTTCTTACCTTGGAAACAGAGTCAGTGGTGTTTGGGGGCCCACAGATCCAACTATTGGTCACTGTGCAGTCTCTGCTACCCAGCTTATCAGACACAGTGTGCAATCAGCCCAACCATCTAGGATCTATTTTTAATTTTTACTGAATATGAGTATTTTGATTGTATTCATGAATATGCACCTCTTGTGTGCCTAATCCTCACAGTAGTCTGAAGATCTCTTCAGAACTCATGAACTTATAGCAATTGATAGTAGTGGGTCCCAGGTAATCACTGACAATTGAGCCCAATTATTTGAAAGAGCAGCAAGAACGCCTCTTGAGTCATCTCTCCTGTTTTATGTTGCTTATTTATGATCAGCATTTACATTGTTAATATTTTCATCTTTCTATTTTTAGCTATTTAAACTTGCATTCCCTTTTAGTAAGATATCATTAATGTTGCAGTTTAAGCTGGGGCAGCACAGATTTCTGGAAAATGAATATACAACTGGAGTGAATGAATAATTCCTTGTAGAAGCTTCAGTAAAGACTTTGAGTTCTTTCACACTTTTATGTTTGTTTGATTGACTTTTAGGGGAGGATCTGTCTTACTATATAGGTCTGGCTGTCCTGGAAATTTTTGCATAGATCATTCTGGCATTCATCTCAACAAGATATACCTGCCTATGACTCCTGAGTGATGGAATTAAAGGCATGACAAAATAAATCCATCTTGTCCATCATTTTTTGTCATTAGTAACTGTTCATAAATTTCTATGATGTGTAATTAGTACTGTTCACCTGTTAATTTCTCTCTGTGTCTCTGTCTCTATGTCTGTCTCTCTCTTTCTATTTTAATGTCTTCTCTCTGTCTTTTTCCACATTAATTGTCATTTCTATTCCAAACCTATATCCTATTCAAAAAGTTCAGATATGGCACAGTTAACCCTCATTATTCAGTTTTCTTCTAAAGTGACTTAGTGATAACATTAACACTTCTTTTTTTTAATTTTTTTTTATCAGTTACATTTTATTAACTCTGTATCCCAGCCGTGTCCCGATCCCTCATTCCCTCCCAGTCCCTCCCTCCCTCCCTCATCTCCACCGTGCCCCTTTCCAAGTCCACTGATAGGGGGGAACCTCCTCCCCATTCATTTGATCCTGTTTTATCAGGTATCTTCAGGACTGGCTGCAAAGCCCTCCTCTGTGGCCTAACAGGACTGCTCCTCCCTTCGGGGGTGGGGAGACCAAAGAGCCAGTCATTGAGTTCCTGTTAGAAATAATCCCTGTTCCCCTCACTTTGGGAAACCAATTGGTTACTGAGCTACCACAGGCTACATCTGAGTGGAGGTTCTAGGTTATATCCATACATGGTCCTTGGTTGAATGTCAGTCTCAGAAAAGACCCTGTGCCCAAATATATTTGGTCCTTGTGGAGCTCCTATCCTTTCCCCATCAGACTAACTCCCCTTCTTTCTTATGATTCCCTGTACTCTGCCAAAGGTTTGGTCATGAGTCTTTGCTTTGAAAACACTGCTAGTTAGAGTCTTTCAGATGCGCTCAGTAGACTCCTGTCATACGTTCAATGCACATTCCATCTGTCTTTCTAAACGAGGATTGATCATCTTAACCCATGTCTGCTCAATTGATTATCTTTTTTAGGTGTATAGATTTCATTATGTTTGTCATATCTTATAGGTCTATATAAGTGAGTATATCCCATGTTTGTCTTTCTCCTTCTGGGATATTTCACTCAGAATGATCTTTTCTAGATCCCACCATTTGCCTGCAAATTTCATGATTTACTCCTTTTTGATTGCTGAGTAGTATTCCATTGTATAAAAATACCACAATTTCTGTACCCATTCCACCGTTGATGGACATCTGGGTTGTTTCCAGGTTCTGGCTATTACAAATAGAGCTGCTATAAACATGGTTGAGCAAGTGTCCTTTTTGTGGACTTGAACAAACTTTGGGTATATACCTAGCAGTGGTATAGCTGGGTCTGGAAGAAGCACTATTCCTATTTGTCTTAGGAAGCGCCAGATAGCTTTCCAGAGTGGTTGTACCAGTTTACATTCCCACCAGCAGTGGAGGAGGGTTCCCCTTTCTCCACAACCTCTCCAGCATGTGTTATCACTTGAGTTTTTCATCTTGGCCATTCTGATGGGTATAAGGTGATATCTCAGGGTCGTTTTGATTTGCATTTCCCTGATGGCTAATGAGGATGAGCATTTCTTTAAGTGTTTTTCTGCCATTCGATATTCCTCTGTCGAGAATTCTCTGTTTAGCTCTGTTCCCCATTTTTTAATTGGATTACTTGGATTGCTGCTTTTCAGCTTCTTTAGTTCTTTGTATATACTGGATATTAGTCCTCTGTCAGATAAAGGGTTAGTGAAGATTCTTTCCCAATCTGTAGGCAGTCGTTTTGTTTTGATGACGGTATCCTTTGCTTTACAGAAACTTTTCAGTTTCATGAGGTCCCATTTATTGATTGTTGCTCTTAGAGTCTGTGCTGTTGGTGTTCTGTTCAGGAAGTTGTCTCCTGTGCCAATGAGTTCTAGGCTGTTCCCCACTTTTTTTCCAATTGATTTAGGGTATCTGGTTTTATGTTGAGGTCCTTGATCCACTTTGACTTTAGTTTTGTGCAGGGTGATAAATATGGATCTATTTTCATTTTTCTGCATGTAGACATCCAGTTGGTCCAGCACCATTTGTTGAAGATGCTGTCTTTTTTCCATTGAATGGAATTGGCTTCTTTGTCGAATATCGAGTATTCATGGGTGTGTGGATTTATTTCTGGGTCTTCTATGCAGTTCCATTGATCCTCCTTTCTGTTTCTATGCCAATACCATGCAGTTTTTATTACTGTTGCCCTGTAGTACAGCTTGAGATCAGGAATGGAGATACCTCCAGATGATCTGTTGTCATACAGAATCATTTTGGAGATTCTGGGTTTTTTGTTTCTCCATATGAAGCTGAGAATCTTTTTTTCAAGGTCTGTAAAGAATTGAGTTGGTATTTTGATGGGAATTGCATTGAATCTGTAGATTGCTTTTGGCAGTATGGCCATTTTCACAATGTTAATCCTACCAATCCATGAGCATGGGAGATCTTTCCATCTTCTGATATCTTCTTCGATTTCTTTCTTCAGAGACTTGAAGTTTTTCTCAAACAGGTCTTTCACTTGCTTGGTTAGAGTCACACCAAGGTACTTTATGGTATTAGTGGCTATTGTGAAGGGTGTTGTTTCCCTAATTTCTTTCTCAGCCTTTTTGTCTTTGGTATATAGGAGGGCTTCTGATTTTTTTGAGTTGATTTTGTATCCTGCCACTTTGCTGAAGGTGTTTATCAGCTGAAGGAGTTCTCTGGTTGAATTTTTGGGGTCGCTCATGTATACTATCATATCATCTGCAAATAGTGACACTTTGACTTCTTCCTTTCCGATTTGTATCCCCTTGATCTCCTTTAGTTGTCTTATTGCTCTGGCTAGGACTTCAAGTACTATGTTGAAGAGATATGGGGAAAATGGACAGCCTTGTCTTGTCCCTGATTTCAGTGGGATTGATTTAAGTTTCTCTCCATTGAGTTTGATGTTAGCTATAGGCTTGCTATATATTGCCTTTACTATGTTTAGGTATGTGCCTTGTATCCCTGATCTCTCCAAGACTTTAAACATGAATGTATGTTGGACTTTGTCAAATCCTTTTTCGGCATCTAAGGAGATGATCATGTGGTTTTTCTCCTTCAGTTTGTTTATGTAGTGGATTACATTGATGGATTTCCATATGTTGAACCACCCTTGCATGCCTGGGATGAAGCCTACTTGGTCATGGTGGATGATATCTTTGATGTGTTCTTGGATTCGGTTTGTAAGTATTTTATTAAGTATTTTTGTGTCAATGTTCATAAGAGAGATAGGCCTGAAGTTCTCTTTTTTTGTTGGGTCTTTGTGTGGTTTAGGTATTAAGGTGACTGTGGCTTCATAGAATGAGTTTGGTAGTGTTCCTTCTGTTTCTATTTTGTGGAATAGCTTGAGGAGAATTGGAGTTAGCACTTCTTTGAAGGTCTTGTAGAATTCTGCGCTGAAGCCATCTGGTCCAGGGCTTTTTTTTGGAGGGGAGACTGTTAATGACTACTTCGATTTCTTTGGGAGATATAGGGCTATTCAGTCTTTCTACCTGATCTTGACTTAGTTTTGGTAGATGGAATCTTTCAAGAAAATTATCCATTTCATTTAGATTCTCAAATTTTGTGGCATATAGGCTTTTGTAGTATGACCTAATAATTGTTTGGATTTCCTCAATGTCTGTGGTTATGTCCCCATTTTCATTTCTGATTTTGCTGATCTGGATAGTTTCTCTCTGCTTTTTAGTTAGTTTGGCTAAGGGTTTGTCTATCTTGTTGATTTTCTCAAAGAACCAGCTTTTTGTTTCATTGATTCTTTGGATAGTTTTATTTGTTTCTAGTTGATTGATTTCAGCCCTTAGTTTGATTATCTCCAGCCGTCTGCTCCTCTTGGGTGTATCTGCTTCTTTTTTTTCTAGGGTTTTCAGTTGGGCCATTAAGTTGTTTGTATGTGATGTTATGAATTTCTTCTTGCAGGCACTTAGTGCTATAAATTTTCCTCTGAGCACTGCTTTCAATGTGTCCCATAAATTTGGGTATGTTGTGCATTCCTTTTCATTGAATTCTAGGAAGTCTTTAATTTCTTTCTTTATTTCTTCCTTAACCCAGCTGTCATTGAGTAGTAAGTTGTTCAGTTTCCATGTGCGTGTCGGCTTTTTGTTGTTTCCATTGTTGTTGATGTCCAGCTTTAGTCCATGGTGGTCTAATAGAATACAAGGGATTATCTCAATCTTTTTATATCTGTTGAGGCTTGCTTTGTGACCCACTATATGGTCTATTTTGGAAAAGGTTCCATGCGGTGCTGAAAAGAAGGTGTACTCTTTTGAGTTTGGGTGAAATGATCTGTAGACGTCTATTAGGTCCATTTGATTTAGGGACTCTGTAAGTGCTTTTATTTCCCTATTTGGTGTCTGTCTAGTTGATCTGTCCCTTGGTGAGAGTGGAGTGTTGAAGTCTCCCACTATTAAGGTATTAGGATCAATGTATGATTTAAGCTTTAATAATGTTTCATTTACGAATGTCGGTGCTCTTGTGTTTGGGGCATAGATATTCAAGATTGTGATGTCCTCTTGGTGGATTTTTCCTTTGATGAGAATATAGTGGCCCTCCTTATCTTTTTTGATTAACTTGGGTTGAAAGTCTATTTTATTAGATATTCGGATGGCTACTCCAGCTTGTTTTCTGGAACCATTTGCTTGAAAAACAGTTTTCCAGCCCTTTATTCTGAGGTAGTGTTTGTCTTTGTTGCATAGGTGTGTTTCTTGGATGCAACAGAATGTTGGATCCTGTTTCCTTAACCATCCTGTTAGCCTGTGTCTTTTTATTGGTGAGTTGAGTCCATTGATATTGATAGATAATAGTGACCAATGCATGTTAGTTCCTTTTGTAATGGAGTCAATGATCTAACCCTGTTTCATTGCTTGTTTTCTTTTCATTTTTGTTGGGACATCATCTGTATGCCCTGTTTTCTTGGGTGAATTTGTTTTCATTGGATTGGAGTTTTCCTTCTAGTATCTTCTGTAGGGATGGTTTGCTGTGTAGATATTATGTAAATTTAGTTTTGTCATGGAATATTTTGTTTTCTCCATCTATGTTGATTGAAAGCTTTGCAGGGTATAGTAGTCTGGGTTGACATTTGTGATCTCTTAGAGTCTCCATGATACTTGCCCAGGCCCTTCTGGCTTTCATAGTTTCTGATGAGAAGTCCGGTGTGATTCTGATAGGTCTACCTTCATATGTTACTTGGCCTTTTTCCCTTGCTGCTTTTAATATCTTTTCTTTGTTCTGTAGATTTAGTGTTTTGACTATGATGTGACGTGATGTGTTTCTTTTCTGGTCTAGTCTATTTGGAGTTCTGTAGGCCTCTTGTATATTTATGGACATCTCTTTCTTTAAGTTGGGAAAATTTTCTTCTATGATTTTCTTGAAAACATTTTTTGGACCTTGGAGTCTGGAGTCTTCTTTTTCATGAATTCCTATTATTCTTAGATTTTGTCTTTTCATAGCATCCTTGATTTCTTGGATATTTTGTGATTGGAACTTTTCTGATTTTACTTTTTCTTTGAGAGAAGTATCCATTTCTGCAAGTGTGTCTTCAGCTCCAGAGATTCTCTCTTCCATCTCTTGTATTCTGTTGGTGATGCTTACTTTTGTGGTTCCTGATCTTTTCTCCAAGTTCTCCAGCTCAAGGGTTTTCTCATTTTGTGTTTTCTTTATTGATTCTAATTTAGTTTTCATGCCTTGCACCATTTCTTTCATGTGTTTGAATTTGGATTCCTGTCTCTCTATGATGGCTTCTATTTCTTTTTTCATTTCCTTCTTATATGCCACTAATTTTTCCTCTACTTGTGTATCTATTTGTTTGGCTGTTTGCCTGTGTTTCTTTAAGGATATTGTCTATTTCTTCTTTCTTTGCCTCCAATTGACTAGCCATCTCTTTGAAATATTTGTTCATTTCCTCCTTATGAGCCTCAAATAATTGGGCAAGCATGGCTTTAAAATAATTTTCCTGTGCTTCTGCTGAATTGGTGTATCCATCGATTTTGGGGTTTGCTGGTGAAGTCATGATGTCCTGATTTATGTTGGAAGTGTTCTTTCGCCTACCTCTGGCCATTGGCTTATCTGAAACCTTCTTGTTTGTTTTTGGATTCTGCAGATCAGACTGGTGCTGTCTCTCTCTGGTGTCTGGAGAGTTCTTCAGGAAGCTGAGCACTCTCAGCATGTGCTGAGGACTAGCTGTACAGGCAGGTCTCTTGGCAGAGATCTTGGTATCCAGGGCTCTCTGCTCTCTGGTTTGGCCCTGCTTCTTTGATGTGTTCCGCCAGTTCTGTGCTTCTGTCACTGCCAGGTTCTGAGGTCTTGCTGCAGCTGGAGATTTCAGGGTGGTCACTTCAGCATGGATGGGGTAACCAGGCTCTCTGTTCTCTGGTTTGGCCCTGGTTAGTCTTAAACTGGAGGGCTGTGGTGCCCCGCCAGTTCAGTGTTGCTCTGCTGCCACTTCCCACTGTAACTGGAGACTGGGTTGCTAGTCCCTATGCTTTCTGGGAAGTCCTGGGATCTCTTTGTTGTGCTCTCCAAGCTTGGGAGGCCCAGCGCCTGGTGTGTCCAGGTTGTATGACATTTCTGCCTGGTTTTGGTGAGTATATAGCATATTCTCTGTCACTGTGGGATTGGGCGGGCCGTACCGTCAGTGATGGCGATCCTGCGGAGCTAGTATGGTGTCTAGCAGATTTGCGCCCTGGGAGGATGGTGCAGCTGCTGCGCGAATCTGGGACTTCGGGGCACGTATTGCTGGCTTTTGTCTGCCGCTAAAGTGCTTGGTGCTCCGTCTCAGTGGCTGTATACCCCAGGCAGTTAGGTCTGTGCTGAGAAAGATGAGTCCGCTGTGCCACTGTGCCGAAGAGGAAGGAGGTCTGGGGGAAGGGAGTGCAGCAAGAACAAAGGATCGTTTCTCTCCTTCCCCAAGCAAGTCTCCCGGTGACTGGAGGCCAAAGTTTTCACCTCCTGCGATGTTCCCTGGTGTTCAGAAAGCCTCGCTGTGGTTTTCCTGGGTTGGGGGTCCTTCCATTCTCCAACTCAGAAGATCAGGTATCCCACCACTCAGAAACTGTGTGTGCTAGTCACCATCTTGGCTCCGCCCCCCAACACTTCTTTTTTAATAGAAGTGTTTTACTTTTTATTTTTAACCTATAGACTATATACATGATTTAGAAAGGAGAATATACAAAACAATGATCAAAGAATAATCATGTGTCCTATGCCTTTTCTTTTGTCTGGTCACTCAAAAAATGATGTTATCAGCTATGATTATTGTTGCTTGCCACTCACATTATTTTTATCCATGTATTCACTGTAGTCCACTTTCACTTCCACATATATATGAGCCTCCTTCTTCACATACTGATAAGCCACATCTCTGATCCCTGGTCAAAACATGATATTCAGTGCCATGTTGTCTTTTGACTGATGCCACCAACTGTTCACTGTCTCCTGATAGCCACATCTCATTTGTTGCAGATAAAATATGATGACTGTGTTTTTTTCTTTCCAACTGTCTCATGACAGGGTTGTGACCTACTCGCCCAAGTAACTGAAGATGATTCATAGGTTGCTCAAGAACCCAACTAATGGCTACTTCATATTCATGTCTTATAAACTAATGAAACTCTTTTAACACAGGTTTTCAAAGCACACCTTTGATTTTCCTTACAATCTAACCTTTAGGCTTTTTCTTCTCCCCTCCTTCTCCTGATGCACAGAACCCAACTGTCTAACACTAGCACTTCTGTGTCAGAAAATAAATGGAAGAAGCACTAGAATTATATGATTATATTGCCAATGAAGTATAAATTTATACTGCTGCCACTCTTTCTGCCATACAAATGTATGGCATATTTTAGAATTCAGTGACCTTCAATGATGTGCACGTGAAATTTAGCCAAGAAGAGTGGGTTTTGCTGGAACCTTCCCAGAAGCAACTCTACAAAGAGGTGATGCTGGAGACTTGTAAAAACCTTACTGCTATAGGTAAGACAGCAAATTTTCTTTAAAAATAAGGAGACAATTCTTACTTTGTTATTGATCCTCTTCTGTAATTTCAATTGAAAATGAGGAGGAATGAGGTGAATAAATCAGGTATGTTTCTAAGGGTCACAGAAGATAGTGATTTAAGTTTTGCCTTAATAATAATATGATATTTCCAACAATATATATTTCCTGGTACTATATTTTAGGCTACAATTGGGAAGACCACACTATTGAAGAATATTTTCAAAGTTCTACAAGTAATAAAAGGTACATTTATTTGCATGCTGATACAGATATGAATCTTAATAAATTTTACTGTGTCCTGAAAGTTTGTTTTTTGTTTGTTTGTTTGTTGGCTGGTTTTTATTTTCTGTTTGCTTTTTTGTTTGTTTGTTTGTTTGTTGGCAGGTTTTTATTTTCTGTTTCTTAAATAGTTTTTTTATGTAGCTATGACTTGACATAGAATTGCTTGTTAGACCAGCCTGACCTCAAAATCACACAGATCTGCCTACTTCTGCCTCCACAAGTGCAGGGATTAAAGGCATGGACCAGCACACCTGGCTATGTCCTGGAAGTTTTAAAGAAAAGCAACAGTGTAAAAACAGCACTGATTTAAGTGTAATGATAATCATTAAAATCTCACAATTCCATGTACTTCAATCTCAGGTATCTGATTTGTGTTTGCAAGGCACTCCCCTAGGATAGAAGAAAATAAAATAATGTTGTAACTGAAAATACCATTTGAATCATATGGACATTACAGCTACTGAGTTGAATTGCCAATCTGTTTAGTCTCATTCTATCTACTCAGATATTGTAAGAGGTATACAATAGGTGATTAGTATGTGTCCAAAACGTTCTAATACACAAATATTTCATAGTATAACCAGTGTTACTCATATTCATGCAGAACATTGTAATGTTTAGTGAAAGGAGGAGCTTATGAGAGTCAAGAATATTGTTGTGGAGAAACCTTAATTGCTGTATGACATGTCTATGATGAACAAAAAACCAACTGTGTTAATTCAATGGAGAATCTTTTCTTATTCTTGTAATTTAAATTGTCATATCATATGTCACAATGTTTCTAAGACACATGAACATAGGGATATTGAAAGAAGCAGTGGACCTGCCTTTCTCCAAGAACAATTAATTTTGTAGTAGTCCCCACTTTGAGTAGATTTTCTGAATGCTATAAACGGTTACTGTTAATTGGTTTTGCAACTTCACTGAGAATTGATCAGCAAACGCATACAACTGAAAATACCTATGAATACTAGGAATTTGGAACTTCTTCTGCGTGTCCTGGCTCACTTTGCAAAGGAAATGTCATTCATACAGTACAAAAAATTGTGAATGGAATTGCTGTGGTAAAGCTCTGAATTATTACAATACTCTTCGTATATACAAAAAACCTCTTGTGAAAAATAATATTATAAAAGTGAACCACGTAACAAATGCTCTTACCATCACAGGGATCTTCAAAAATACCCATAATGAAGGGAAAAGACATGAATATAAATAAAGTGATAAAAATTTAAAATTTGATGCTTCTTTACCATTAGATAAAATTATGAAATTAATTCATATAGATAAATATATTTATTAGTATAATGCAATGACTGTGGTAAATCTTTCACATGTGCTAATTATCTTTGCAGGCATGAAAGAAGTCATACTGGAGAGAAACTTTCTAAATGTACTCTATGTGGTAAAGCCTTCCTCTATACCACTGAACTCGTATGGCATAAAAGAACACACACTGTAGAGAAGTCTTACAAATGTAATCAATGTGGTAAACCTTTGCACAAAACAGTCATCTCAAAAGCCATAGAAGAACACATATTGGAGAGAAGCCTCATGAATGTAACCAGTGTGGTAAAGCCTTTTCACAAAACAGTACTCTCTTAAGCCATAAAAGAACACACACTGGGGAGAAACATTATGAATGTAACCAGTGTGGTAAAGCCTTTGCAGAAAAGAATAATCTCAAACGGCATAAAACAACACATACTGGTAAGAAACCTTATAAATATACTCAATATGATAAAGCCCTTGCACAACAGAGTAGTCACCGAAAACATGAAAAAACACACAGTGGAGAGAAACCTTGTGAGGGTAATTACTGTGATAAAGCCTTTGCAAGTAACAGTCATCTCCTAAGACAACAACACATTCTGGAGGGAAACCATATGAATACAACTATGTGGTAAAGCCTTTGCACATAACATCTCCTAATACATAAAGGAACACATACTGGAAAGATGTCTAACTGTAACCAATGTGAAAAAAAACTTTTGGACTTCAGAATAATCTCCACACTCATGAAAGAAATCCTAATGTACAGAAAGCCTGTGAGTGTTTTTAACATGGTGAAACCATTCCACATTTGTATAATCTTCATCATCATGAAAGGATTCATAATGGAGGAAAAACTTTTGAATGTGTTAAAATGGTGAGGCCTTGCACAAATCTAGAGTCATCATTATCATAAAAGTATCTTTACTGGAGAGGAATTCTGTGAGTATAAGCAATGTGGAAAGGCCTTTGTGTACTTTGATCCACTGAGATCCAACAGAACTGTAAAACTAGCTCAATGGAAATGACCTCCCTTTTCAAGAGGGGAAAGGGAATAGGGGGAATAGGAATGGAGGGTAGTACTGGGGGAGAGAAGGGAGGGGAACTACGATTGGAATTTAAAGTAAATAAACTTATTTTTAAAAAGAATACAATGAATGGTGAATATCAATTACATGCAACAGTATTATATAATAAGGTTTTTAGGGGAGACTTACTGATAATCCTGATTCTCAACGTTTACTGTTTTCAATTGCCTCACTTTACACAAGAAACTTTTAGTCCAATGGATGAATATGTACGGAATGGTGAACTAACACCAGCCAGGAAGATCTCTGAGAGTATCATAAGAGTGGTAGCCTGTAGAAGTTTCTTTGTGTACACATACCTATTGTTCTAGCGGTACTATTGAAAAGTATCACAACCCACACTGAATTTTGAGATATGAGGGAGGTGGCTTTCTCTTCCTTGTATGACCCTGCTTCTGGCCTAGATATGTAACCATGTCAAGGGTGAGTTTTCTCTGCCTGACTTCATCTGGAGAGTGTCATTAAACATCGACACCACCAATCAAATTTGATAGATGGCCTTTGACACAGATCCCTGATAACTCTCCCCTCCCTTCAAATATAGGATAATTTGGTTCTGTGTTCTTGTTCTTATTCATATACTAGGAATGTGCTGTTTAATGCAAATCAAGCATCCTTGAATTGCCTAGTATTAAACAATTATCTACACCTATGCTTGGAGCATCCCAGTCACTCCCCAAGGGATATAAGCCTCTGTTTTTTGTTTTCTGGAATTAAAGTTGAACTTACTTTCTGAGATGGTTCTCAGAGTGGCTGACCACTGTTAGGCTTGTGGGCTTTCCAAGCTTTAAACCTCATCTTCTACCCCTCATGCCTTCCTGGGCTGGTGGGAAACAGCCCTCCAGGCAGCAAGAGAACCACATTCTCTGAAATGCCTGTGATAAAATATTTCAGACATCATAGCATTTCAAAGTTCACATGTTTCTGGATGTGAGATGGTCAATCAAACAGTGTCTTAGAGTAGGACCCTTTAAAATGAGTTATACTTAGTGTTTATTTCACGGTAAGGTTGCAGGCAAGCTTCATGGTATAAAATCTTCCGAGCTGAGTACACTTGCCTATGGAAAAGAAATAAAAGCAGAAATTTTATTTCTCTGTTTTTAATAGCTGAGTAATGTTCCAATAACGTATGGATGGATGGCAGAGGAGAGGAACTCCCCTTTTGAGTGGACTAGGGAAAGGGGATGAGGGAAGATGGAGGGAGGGTGGGACCTTCAATCAGCATATATAATGAATAAATTCTGAAAAATAGAAAAAAATAATAAAATAATAAATATTAAGAAAAAACAAAACAAAAGAGCAAAAATTTGAGTCAGTTTGAGTAACCACCCTTCCTCAAAGAAATGAAAGAAGATATATAGAAAGAAAAGAAAAACAAAATATTTGTCTTTGCCACTTTTCTTCCCTGTGGGCTCACTTGATAATCATTATCCAATGGAGAACATGCTTCTCTCTCTGAAGTTTATGTTACCATATAAGTAGGATTCGAACCTGGAACTAATAGCAGAGGTTTGTTGTTAACATATCAAATCAAAACTACCTGCCATTTTCTCCCAGCAATCCTTCACTCCTTCCATGTTATCTGGTCTTCCAGGCTAGTATAGCCCATGCAATACCCTAAATTCTCCTTCCCAGGGCCTGAGCTAACCTCATTCCCCCCCTTACCCATCTATAGGCAAACTATTTTGGCTTCCTGCCACTGTCAAGAGCCATGCAGTAGCAACAGCAAAACAGCTGTAGATCTCATGGAATGTTGCTCCCCTGTTAACATACTTATGATGAGTTTGTCTTGGAGAAGCATAATCCCAAGAACTGATTTTCCAAAGGACTTTGTGTTCTTATGTAGCATATCTCTGCTTGTTGCCCTTATGATGTCCATAATCCTTATAACATATGTTGTATGAAAACTTTAAGAAGGCTTCTAGCTCTTCACTGGGCAATATCACTGACATTTATAATTAACAATGCTTGATCTCTTTTCACATGTTTACCTGAGCAGATTAATGAATTACCCACTGCCCTTGAAAGGAGCCATAGATGGAGAGTGTTAGTAATGACCATTATACTTAGAAACAATTTGGAAAAATAGATTGTTTAACAAGGTCAGGGAAGATGTTTTGGCTAATGGCTCTGATGTAAAAAATCTTAGAGAACAATTTAAAGTTAAGAAAAGTACACTAGTAATAGTAAAGCCATGGATATTTTAAGGTTGATGAGCCAAAACAACAGCCCAAGGTAGCATTGGCTGTCTGGGCACCCTCAAACTGGGTCTAAAACTGAAACAGCAGTTGATTCCCCTATATTTGTTTTTCCCCTCAGCTTCTTGATATGATTTAATAAAAATGATTAATGAGTAGATGCACACCCCTTTAAGATTTAAAGTACAGGTGCCAGTACCATGCCATTTTTATTACTGTTGCGCTATAGTACTAACTGAGATCTCGGATGAAGATACCTCCAGAAAACCTTTTATTGTACAGGCATTTTTTAAAATCAATTCTGGGTTTTTTGTTTTTCCATATGAAACTGAGAATTGTTCTTTCAAGGTCTGTATTGACTTATGCTGGTATTTTGATTGGAATTGCATTGAGTCTTTAGATTTCTTTTGGTAGAGTGGCCATTTTTCCTATGTTAATCCTACCAATCCTGGAGTATGGGAGATCTTCTGATATCTTCCTTGAAGTTCTTTTTTTTTCATACAAGTTATTCACTTGTTTGATTAGAGTCACACCAAGGTACTTTATGTTATTTGTGGCTTTTGTGAAGGGGTTTTGTTTACCTAACTTCCTTCTGAGCCCATTTGTCTTTTGTATACAGGAGGGCTTCACTTATTTTAAAATTTAATTTTGTATCCAGTCATTTTGCTGAAGTTGTTTATCAGCTGTAGGAGTTCCCTGGTTGAATTTTTAGTGTTATTCATGTGTACTATCACATCATCTGCAACACAAGCTGGACTGGATGTGGAGAAAATTGAACCCTCCTCCATTGCTGGTGGGAATATAAACTTATACAACCACTTTGGAAATCAATCTGGTGCTTTCTCAGAAAATTATGAATAGTGCTACTAGAATATTCAGTTATATCGACCCTGGGCATATATTAAGAAGATTATCAACCATATAACAAGGACATTTGCTCAACTATGCTCATAACAGGTCTATTGACAATAGCCAGAATCTGGAAACAACTTAGATGTCCCCAAACCGAGGAATAAACACAGAAATTGTGGCACATTTATACAATGCAATACTATTCAGCAATTAAAAACAAGGAAATCAGCAGGCAAATGGATGTAACTAGAAAATATCACTCTGAGTGAGGTATCCAGAAGCAGAAAGACACTCATGGTATATACTCACTTATAGGTGGATATTAGCCATTTAATATAGGATTAAAAATACTAAAATCTATAGTCCTAAAGGATCTAAACAACAGGAAGATCCCTAAGGAAGATGCTTTATCCTCATTCCGAAGGGCAAATGGGATAGACATCGGTAATGGGGGAAAATAGGGAACAGGGCAGGAAACTAACACAGAGGGCCTCTGAAAGAATCTACATAGCAGGGTATTGAAGCAGATGGTTAGACTCATAGCCAAATTTTGGGCAGAAAGCATGGATTAATATGGAAGATTCAGGAGGTAGGAAGATCTGGATGTAAGAGGAGGCCAACTGAGCCAAAACATATGGGCCCAGTGGGTCCTATTCCAACCAAGGACCATGCATGAAGAACACCTAGAACCCCTGCTCAGATGTAGCTCATAAGTATCTCAGTTTCCCTGTGAGTTCCCTATTAAGGGTAACAGTGGCTGTCTCTGAGATGAACTTAGTTGCAGGCTCCTTGATCACCTACTCGTGGACTGTGCAGCCTTGCCAGGTCACAGAGGAAGGAGGTGCAGCCATTCTTGTTAAGACATGATAAGATAGGCTAGGATAAGATAGTAGGGAAGTAGGATGTTCCCTATCAGTGGACTAGAAGAGGGGCATAGGGGTAGAAGAAGGAGGTAGGTTGTAACTGGTGGAAGATGAGGGAGGGGCTTACAGCCAGAAAACAAAGTAAATAAATTGTAATAATAAAAAAATGAGTTTTTTTTTTCCTGAGATGGCTGGACTCAGGCAACTGTCTCTTAAAAACAACTAGAAAGAATAGTATTTCATCTCTACTCATTTTCCTTTTTCCTGTAATACTATATATAATAAATACCCTTGATAAAATTCAGTGGTTTGTCATATATTCCTAGTATTATAATATCGTAAAATATTGTACAATTAAAATTTTGGTATGTTAAGTGTGTAAAAATAGTTTATGAAAAAGTGGCTTGAGTTTTCAAAAGAGCAAAGAATGATTACTCAAAACTCAGGAGGGTAAAAATGGAAGAAAAATTGATGGAAGAATACATAATATATAAATAAATTAATATCTCTTACACAGTAATTATAACATTTTGGTTATTGAGATTTAAAAAATATACACAGAATATTTCTCAAGTAAAAAATGTAAGCTATTATTAATAGCTCTTATGCATGCACCCAGAGGTATTTCTTTATATTATTCCTCTTGTCACTGAAATGTGTTCTTTGACAAGTCATGACACTACACCCTGATGTTCAGGCTCTAATACTGACTATTCAATTCTTATTTCAGAGCACTGACTGCTTTTAGCCCAGTTAGGACTGAAGTCAGACAATGTTTCATTTCTGTGTCTAGCTCAGGTCATAACTTTTGATAATACATTTTTAGTTCATCCACAATTTCAAAGTAAAATGATTGCCTTTCTTGAAATGTTAAATGTTCTCTCTCACTCTTGCATACACACACACACACACACATGCATGATACATGTAATAGGTGTTATTGTCAACCCAAGACTTGAAATTGAAAGAGCCAAAAGAGGGATATATGAGAGATTTTTTTAGGGAGGACAGAGAAACGAGAAATAATGTGATTATATTAAAAATCTCAAAAAACAAAAGTAAATGTTTTCCATGAATAAAAAAAATTGAATAATATTATATTTTGGACTCATGTGGTTCAGGACAATCAAGTCCATTCTATCTTAACGCATGGTAAGCTTTGCTTCAGTAAACATGAGTGTAGATGTGTGCTGGACCAGCCCTAGTCATCTGTTTCATATGGATAATGGTGGAACTCCTCATTCAGTGTGTACAATACATATTCTCTTTTAAATTGACTCAAGAATTTTAATATTTGTTTGTGTGAACTGTATAAAATAAAGTTCCCCTAAACTTCTTTTTTGGTCCACTTTCTTCTACTGTCTCCTTTCATCTTTTTACACAGAGAAGCTGTCCATCCTGGATGATAAAGAGTGTTCTGTAGATGCAGCAGAAGAATGAACATTGCTGTCTAGTCCATTCTGTTAGTTCCTGTCTTTCTATTGGAGAATTGAACATCCAAGTTGAGAGATTTCAATGAGCAATGTTTATTATTTCCCTTTATTTTGTAGTTATGGTGTGGGGATTTTGCCTTCTGATTTAATGCTTGGGATTATTCATTTTTTTGTGTTGTCTTGGGTACAGTTAACACTTTACATTGGAGTATTTCATTGATTGGCTTCTGTAGTGAAGATTTACAGAGATACTGCTCATATTTGGTTTTATTATGGAATATATCTTTATTCCTCATTTATTATTGAAAGTTTACTGAATATAAGAATAAGGGTCCCTTAAAGATTATATATAATCTGCCTCAGCCATTCTAGGTTTAGAATCTCTCTTGAGAGATAAGGAGTTATTCAAAAGAGCCTGAATTTATATGCAACTTAGTATTTTCAGCTTGTAACTTTTCATAGCCCTTCTTTGTTTAATATACTTTTCTTTACATTTAATGTTTTGATTTTATGTGCTGAGCACAATTTCTTTTTGGTACACTTTAATTGTTGTTCTATATACATTTTGTACTTTTATAGGCTGTCCCTTATTCATTAGGTTAAGGATACCTTCTTCTATTATTTTGCTGAAAATATTTTCTAGGATTTTGATGTGAATTTTTTCTTCTTTTTCTATTTCTATTATTCATAAATTACTTTTTTTCACCTTTTAGATTTTCTGGATCTTTTGTGCATGGCTATTTAACATTTCTTTTGACACAATTGTCTTCTTCTTCTTCTTCTTCTTCTTCTTCTTCTTCTTCTTCTTCTTCTCCTCCTCCTCCTCCTCCTCCTCCTCCTCCTCCTCCTCCTCCTCCTCCTCCTCCTCCTCCTCCTCCTCTTCCTCCTGCTCCTCCTCCTTCTCCTCCTCTCTTGCCAGTGAGGGAAATTTTTGGCCATCTACCTTTTGGAATGTACTCTTAAAAATACAATTAAGAGTAGTCCCTTGGATAAAATGAGTGTCCCTTGGAGAAAACTACATTTTCATTTGCAAGCACTTATCAATTAGAGATAAGGCTAGGGACAAAACATTAAAGGCCTTGTACATGCTGCCTCAGTCTCTCACAGTTTATCTATTCTTCAGTCTTCTTAATTTATAGTGCTTTGTTCTTTGATATCCTCTATCCTTTCTGGCTCTTACACTCTTCTGGCTGAATTACTGAAGAGCCTGAAGAGCATATTCTGAGGTCTCTCACTGACTGTCTATTGTCTCTATGGGTCTCTGAATTTGTCTCCATCAGATGCAGGATGACATTTTTGATGGCTGAACAAGATACTGGCCTATGAGTATAGCAGAATGGTGTCAATGGTCATTTTATTACTTTTAGTAGAATGCAGTATTTGCTTTCCCCCAAGAACCATGGGCTGTGTAATTTCTTTTTCTTGAGCAATAAACTAGTGTCAGGTGTGGATTCCATCATATGAAGTGGGCCTTAAGTCAAACTATAGATTAGTATTTATGCCTACAACTCTTGCACTAATATGTCTTACAGGTAGAACATTGTTACAGTTCAAAAATTTGGTAGCTGGGTTAGTGTTTATATTTCTCTTCTTGTAGTTGCAGAGTACTTCCCATATCAAAGTTGCTAGAATGTAACTGTGAAGGTTCTATGTAGGCACAAGCTCTATTTATTTATGTTCAATGTAAGTGTAAGTGTTGTCTTCAGCAATAGGGCATTGCAGTCAATTTGTGGAAAGCTGCCTATAGTCTTGGCAAAAGCCTGTATTCTTTTGGCATTACAATCACACTACTTTGGCCAATACCTCAGTTAAATATAACCCATTACCAGTACTGGATGCTTAATTTAGTGACAAGAGATTTCCAGTTGGGACTTTCTTCTCGTGTGGTGATTTCATTTATATTGGCTTCTTATATGTATATATTTTAGAAAGTTTCTATTGCATTAGGTTTCCACTGTACCAACCAAATGACCCTTAATTTTACCTGTCTTTCCTCATGTTCCTTTTCATTGCCCTCTTCCTTTCACAATCTCCTTCAATTCTATCTTTTTAGCCCATCTTCCATTTGTACCAAGTATTTTATTTCCCTTTCCTATGGAGAAATCTCTGCCTCCCCTAACCCCAGTTCTTAATCTGTATGTATCCCCTGTGGTATTATGTTCAGTTGCTTGCATGTCATACATCTTGCAACTAATATATATGTAAAACAAATACATACCCTATTTGTCTTTTGGGGTCTAGGTTCTCTCACTCTCATTTACCTGCAAATGTGCATTTACCTTCATGTTTCATGATTTGATTTTTTAAATATGTGAGTAATATTTGATCATGTAAATGCACTAGTACTATAACGAAAAATAGAAATACACACTGGAAAAACAGATAAAATCTTCATAAATTGTACTGACCAAACTAGATGTATATATGTAGAAACATAGAAATAGGAGCTTATTTTCACATAAAGTCACCTCCAAATGGATTAAAACCTCACCAAAGTTCATATACAGTTAAAGTCAGCACAGCTATTTGACAAAGATCCAGCACAGCTGAGCTGCATGTTACAATATGCAGCTCATGCTATCTTTCAGGCTTAGTCTTGATCTCCACTTGCTACATGCTTAGAGCGCTTTCAGTACTTATACAATCTGGGTCATTGGAGCAATGGAAATTTTTTTAATGAATCATTTATGTCTTCACTCTGTGGTACTGCTTCTAAGCTTCCCCAGAAAAATCCTGTGCATACTGACCCTCTCATTTTTAGGGGAAATATCAATTATCTGGCCCTACATGAATGTCTTTCTTGTGGAAGTTGTAACTCACAAAAAATTGCTGAGAACTCCTTATGAGACTTCAGCTCCAAGATAGTCTTGCAAAATCTACCCCTGTGCTTCCCCAAGAAGAAAATAATCAGAACAACATACTCTTAAAAAGGTAACCAAAGTTTGTACTGCTAGAAGAGTTGATAGCATTTGAGATTAAATACCTCATACTGCTGTATCCTCAGGTGATTACTTGGCATATAAGATTAGGAGCTACATATGATATGCCCCCCAGTGACTAGATTGAGCTGTATATGAATGGCTGGAGACATCTTCACCTTAAACTAGGATTTATAATGAAGGACAAAGAATGTTTTGTGAAAATTATTTTAAAAGTGAGGTATTATGACTTCCTTTTACTAGAAATATCAGCTTTCACAGTATCACTGTGGTGTTGTATGACCAAAATAATGAAAGAATGTTTAGATTTAGCACATAAATAAATTCTACAAAGATATGAAGTATAGACATTGCATTATGTCAGGAATTGAATAGTAACTGTTGCTGCTTTAGCCTAAATTGCTTTTCTTGAGGTTGTCCATTAAAATTTGATAATATACTTCTTGGGACCAAGCAATATGTCCAAGCCTGCTTAAGGATTTTCTATCTATTGCCATTGAATCTGAGAATGCTTCCAACCTGAGAATGGGCTTCCAGGCTGTGGCAAATATGCCTCCAGATTCTCAAAAATGTCAGATTAGGGGTTGATGAGGAAAAATAATAGTAAAAGATAAGGTTTATCAGTAATGACTAAATTTATGACCAAGAGACAGTTAAAACTCCTGTCTGGGGACAAAAAGGATATCATCTATGCTTTAGAACAATGTGAATCTATCTTTTATTATTGAACTCTGTCTAAATAAAGAAGTACTCTAACTGCCTGCCAGTTAAGAGTCTCAGTTTCTTTGGACAACCATGTCTGACTCATTTCTGCCCCACCTTATTCTTCCCTCTTCTCTGGATACTATCAACTGCTGGGGCTGATCCCCAGTCTTTTGCCACACTCTGTCTTTTCTTACACAGTAGGGTGAATACTCACAACTGAAGATCTAGAGCTATATGCTTCAGAGTAGATAGGACATGTGATATCTGTTTTCTGGATTTGAGTTACCTAAATCAATATTGTTATTTATATTTCTATTTACTTATGTGCATACCATTTCACTTATCTATATCAGGTGAAGGATATTTAGGTGTTCCCATTTTGTACCTATTATGAACAGAATAGCAATGAGTAGGGATGAGAAAATATTTTTGAAGGAGTATGTTGAGTCCATTATGTATATATCAAGGAAAGTTATAAGTGGTTCATATGTTAGATTTATTTTCATCATTTTGAGAATTCTGCACACTGATTTCCGCTGTGGATGTACAATTTTTCAAGCTCCCTTTGCCAGAGATCCAGGTTTTTGCCTGTCCAACAGAAGCTGTCAACTGTCAACCTAATTCCTGTTTCCTCCAGAAAAATAAAATACTAAGGGAAAATATATAGTACTTGTAATATTTATCACAATTACTATTATGTAATTAAAATCTGAATACTTATATTGTCCACAAATTAAAAAGTAACATGTATAACTTACTAAAATGTGTTTTCAGAAGTAGTTTCTATTCTGAAATAGAGTGTATCTATATAACATTGCTTAAATGAAGGGCTCTTTTAGTTATGATTAGATATACATTTTATATAAACTTACTAAAAGTAGGGGTAAATAATTTCATTTGAAGACACTAAGGTATTTTATTATAGTCCAGTTATTGGACTTAATGATGGGTGAGTCATGGTGCTTGAGAAAGATCCCCAAAACTATAGTTGTGCTGACAGATAAGCACAAAGCCATGCAGGACATGGCCAAGCACAGAGGATCCTCAAATGACAGGAAGGTCACTGCCATGAGCAGGCAGTGGTTTCTCTCAAGTTTTGGGTACCCTTGAGTTCAGCAAGGGATACATTTCTGCTGATCTGCGGGGAGAAAGTAAATCAACATCTCAACTCCTACAAGTCACTCCATGTTCAGTCCATGAAGAAACATTTCCAATAATATTGTAATTTTGTGCTCTATACAAAATTTTGCTGTGGGTCTCTGCATCTGCTTCAATCACCTCTTGAGTGGAGTCACTTAGTGTTCATCCATGGAAGGCTGCTATCCTGTTCTCTCTTCTATGGTTTCTGGCATCTATCCTGTTTTCTTTTCTGAATGAGAATTAAGCATCTTCTCTATGTTTCTCCTTGTACTTTAGCTTTTTAAAGTCTGCAGATTTTAGTATGTCCAATCTATATTGTATGGGTAATATCCACTTGTTTTTTTTAATTTTATTTTTTCTTATCAGTTACATTTTATTAACTCTGTATCCCAGCCGTGTCCCAATCCCTCATTCCCTCCCAGTCCCTCCCTCCCTCCCTCATCTCCACCGTGCCCCTTTCCAAGTCCACTGATGGGGGGGACCTCCTCCCCATTCATCTGATCCTATTTTATCAGGTATCTTAAGGACTGGCTGCAAAGCCCTCCTCTGTGGCCTAACAGGACTGCTCCTCCCTTGGGGGGTGGGGAGGCCAAAGAGCCAGTCATTGAGTTCCTGTTAGAAATAGTCCTTGTTCCCCTCACTTTGGGAAACCAATTGGTTACTGAGCTACCACAGGCTACATCTGAGCAGAGGTTCTAGGTTATATCCATACATGGTCCTTGGTTGAAGTGAATATATACCATACATGTATTTCTGCTTCTGGGATACATCACTCAGGGTGATCTTTTTTAGTTCCATCCATTTGTCTGCAAATTTCATGATTTTCTTGTTTTTAATACCTAAGTAGTATTTCCTTGTGTAAATGTACCACAATTTCTGTATCCATTCCCCCATTGAGGGACATCTAGTTTGATGCCAGATTCTGGCTATTATGAACAAAGCTGTTATTGTCATAGTTGAACAAAAGTCCTTGTTGTATGGTTGAGCATCTTTCTGATATACGTCTAGGAGGTGTTTAGCTGGGTCTTGGGGTAGCAGTATTCCCAGTTTTCTGAGAAAGTGCCAGACTGATTTCCAAAGCAGCTGTACAAGTTTAGATTTTCACCAGCAATGGAGGAAGGCTCTCCTTTCTGCACATCATCTCCAGCATGTGTTGCCCCTTGAGTTTTTGATCTTAGCCATTCTGATGGGTGTGAGGTGGAGTCTCAGAGCCATTTTGATTTTCATTTCTCAGATTTTTAAGGATGCTGAGCATTTTTAATTGTTCCTACACCATTCAATATTCCTCTGTTGAGAATTTCTGTTTACCTCTATACTCAATTTTTAATTGGATTATTTAATTTGTTGGGTTCTTTATATATTCTGGGTATTAGCCTTCTGTCAGATGCAGAGTTGGTGAAGATCTTTTGCCAGTATGTAAGCCATAATTTTGTTCTGCTGACAGTGTCCTTTGCTTTAGAGAAGCTTTTCAGTTTCATGAGGTCCCATTTGTTGATTGTTGATCTTAGAGCCTGTGCTACTGGTGTACTTTTCAGGAAGTTGTCTTCTGTGCCAATGTGTTCAAGGCTCTTTCTCATTTTTTAAATAGCAGAGTAAGAGTGTTAGTTTTATATTGAGGTATTTGATCCACAAGGACTTTACTTTTGTGCAGGGTGATAAGTATGGATCTATTTGTATCTTTCTATATGTGGACATCCAGTTAGACAAGCACAATTGGTTGAAGATGTTCTTTTTTCCATTGAATGGTTTTCTCTTCTTTTCAAAAATCAGGTGTTTTAGGTATGTGGGTTTATTTCTGGTTCTTTGATTCAATTCCACGGATCCACCAGTATGTTTCTATGCCAAAACCACACCCTTTTTACTGTTTCTCTGTAGTACAGCTTGAGATCCAGGATGGAGATACCTCCAGAAGTTTTTTATTGCACTGGATTCTTTTAACTATTCTGGTTTTTTTTTGTGTTTTTATGTGATGTTGACAATTGTTCATTTCAAAGTCTGTAAACAATTGTGTTGGTATTTTGATGGGAATTGCATTGGATCTCTACATTTCTTTTGGTAGGATCGCCATTTTGCTGTTATTCCTACTGATCCATTAGTGTGGAAGATCATTCCATCTTGTGATATCTTCTTCAATTTCTTTCTTCAAAGACTTGAAGTTTTTTTATACAGATTTCTCACTTGCTTGGTTAGAGTCACACCAGTGCACTTTATGTTATTTGTGGCTATTGCAAGGTTGTTGATTTTGTTCCTAATTTCTTTCTCAGCCCTCTTGTCTTTTATATACAAGAGGGTTTCAGATATTTTTAGTAACTTTTTATCCAGTCACTTTGCTGAAGGTGTTTATCAGCTGTAGTAGTTCTCTGGTAGAATTTTTAGGGTCACTCATGTATACTATGATATCATCTCTGAATAGTGATTCTTTGACTTCTTCCTTTATGCTTTGGATCCCCTTGATTTCTTTTAGTTGTTTTACTGCTCTATCTAGAACTTCCAGTACTATGTTGAAGAGAAAGGAGAGAGTGAGCAAACTTGACTCTGAGTTCAGTGGGATTGATTTAAATTGCTTTCCATTTAGTTTGATGTTTGCTATAGGCTTGTTGTATATTATCTTTACTGTGTTTAGGCATATGCCTTTTATCTCTGATATCTCCATGACTTTAAACATTTATTGAGCTTGGTTTTTATTAAATACTTTTCAGCAACTATTGAGATGATCATGTGGTTTTTCTTTTTCAGTTTGTTTATGTTGTACACTGATAGATTTCTGTATATTGTACCTCCCCTGCTTGCCTGGAATGAAGCCTACTTGGTCATGGTAGATGAGATCTTTGATGTTTTCTTGGCTTAATTTTGTGAGTATTTTATTCAGTATTTTTGTTTCAATATTCATAAGAGAGAATGGTCCGAAATTATCTTTCTTAGTGTATTTCTGCCTTTTAGTTAGCTTTTGTGAGGTTTAGGTATCAAGGTGAATGTGGCCTCATAGAATTAGTTTGGTAATGTTCCTTCTTTTTTTGTTTTGTGAAATAGTTTGAAGAGTATTGGTGTTACCTCTTCTTGGACGGTCTGGTAGAAATCTGTGCTGAAACCATCAGGCTCTGGTCTTTGTTTGGCAGGGAGACTTTTGATGACTTCTTCTATTTCATTAGGGCATATAGGTGTATTAATTTAGTTACCTGATCCAGATTCAACTTTGATAATTGGAATCTAGCAAGAAAATATTCCATTTCATTTAGATTTTCAAATTTTGCGGCATATACACTTTTAAGGTAAAACCTAATGATTCTTTGAATTTCCTCAATGTCTGTAATTATCCCCCCTTTTATTTTTTGATTTTGCTGATTTGTTTAGTGTCTCCCTGTGTTTTAGTTAGTCAGGCTAAAGGTTTGTCTGTCTTTGTCATTTTCTGGAAGAACCAGCTCTTGCTTTTTTTTTTTTTCTTTTTCAATTGTTTTCTTTGTTTTTAATTTATTGATTTCTGCCCTAGGTTTGATTATTTCTAGCCATCTACTCCACTTGTGCATGTCTGCTTCCTTTTGACTAGGTCTTTCACGTGTGTTGTTATGTTGATTTGAGATGCCTCAGATTTCTTTATGAAGACACTTAGTTCTATGAACTTTCCTCTTAGAATTACTTTCATTATGCCTCATTAGTTTGAGTAAGTTGTGCCTTCATTTTTGTTAAATTCTAGAAAGTTTAATTAGTTTATTTCTTCCATAATCCAGCTGTCATTGATTAGAGTTCAGTTTCCATGCATATGCAGGCTGTTTACCATTTTTGTTACTATTGAGGTCTAGCTTTAGACCATGTCGTCCTAATATGATACAAGGGATTATATTGGTATAATGTTCTTCTTTTTGGAATGTATACAATTTACCCTTGTTTATTCAAATGCTGATTTCTGTCCTCCACTGTCTGGTTTCAATCCAGATATTGCATTGTGATGCTTTTCTAAGCATCACCTGTCTCAAGTTTGCATAAACATGCCACCATTTGTTCTCTATATTGTCAATTAAAACAACGAGTCCTAATACTGAGCAATGGAGAGGATAGGGTGAGACATCCTGGTCCAGAGTGGGAGGAAGAGATAGGAGGCAGGAGAAGAGAGGAGGAGAATCTGCAGGAGAGATTGGCACCACATGCCGAAATGAACTGGAACTAAAATAACACTAAAAGCAAGTATGATGGGTGAATCTGCATGGTAGAGAACTCTGCGGGCTTAGAGGTTTAAGATTGAGTAACTGTTGTCCAGCATTGTGCTCTAGGTTAATTAAATGAATCTTAGTCTCTGTGTGGTGATTTGGTTATACAGCTATTTAGGAATAACCACTGCTTAACTAAAAGATTTATCAATAGGAAATATTGATAATCTACAACAAATGACACCCAACTAATCTAAGTATCCACACCCTTTAAATCCTACTGTGATATAATTTGGTGGGGGAGAAGAATAAGCTCTCAGTGATACAACCCAAACTTTAAACCTAAAAACTCCCAGATAAATTACTGGCTCTTTAAAAGAGACTCTTAAACATGCCTCAGAGCAAAAGACAGCCTACTGTGGGCAAACCTGAGACTGAACAAAACTGGTTGCCACTACAGTCTAACAGGATGAGAGAAACATTAAAACAGAGTTCTTTGAGATTGGCTGTTAATCTCTTCTATGGTTTTAATACAGAAATAAAGGAAAGTTTAGAAATTATGACTATGGTTACATTCCTATCCCTCAATTTAAATTTAATAATTGAGTTAGCCTTTTGTGTCTTCTCAAAGGCAAAGGCTTTAGAAAAGATACTGGAACAACACAAAGAACAAGTAGAACAATATAAAGAAAAAAATGAAGGTTGGAAACAGGACATAAAACAAGAGATACAAAAACTTACAGAATATGATAAACAATAGGGAAAGAGGGCAGAGGTTTTAGAAAAGATACTGGAAACACAAAAAACAGCTAGAACAATATAAAGAAAAAATAAAAGTTAGAAACAAAGCATAAAAACAAGACATTCAAGAGATTATTGAACAAAATGAATAACAGAGAGATAGGTGTGAAATATGGGTACAGACCTTAAAAAAGTGAGTTCAGAATACTAAGTAAAGAAAATACTCAGGCAGAGGCACAAGATAATAATAAAGAAAGCCAAACAACGGTGGTTAGAAAACAAATGTTAGCTTATCCAGTCAGTGTACAACAGAGACCAGCAGATGATGATCTCCCACAGGATGACCATGAGGCTGAATGGCACCCTGTGGAAGTGCCAGACCAGAGAAAATTTAAGGAAAGTGTCACCAATTTTCGAATGCATTCATCATTTGTAAAACAAATGCTGACTTCCTGGTCAATCAGTAGAGTAATCGCAAAGGACTGGGAGGATATGGCAAAAGCAATAAAAGAACCTAAGCCATATTTATAATGGCTATCATGATGGAGAGAAGCGGCTAGAGAGATAGCATACAAAAATACAGCCAGGGTTGTTGGTGTTTCTAAGGAACAGTTGCTTGGTGATGGCTGACACAGAGATACAAGCTGTATATAATGAAGAAACCTTAGCATTATGTCATGTAGCAGCCTTAAATACCTTGGACAAGGTTGAGGAATCAGGAAAACGGCTTGAGCCATTCTCTCAGGTCATAGAAGCTCTAAGTGAAATATTCATTAATGTTTTGCAAAGATTGACTTCAGCTGGGGATACAAGTATATCAGATCCACTAGCTAGAAAAGCTTTTGAAAATGCAAAGATTTTGAATGCAAAGAGGTAATACAGACATTAAAAGCAAGGTGTGCACAAATAGATGAATGGGTTATAAATACATTTGACAACAGACCTCAATCACCCAATTTGGCCTTGATAGAAGAAGCTACCCCTAAAGACATTGGGAAATGTCTTAATTTTGATGGGCAAATGGAGTTACCAGAGAAAAACAAAATCATTCAAAAGGGAGTCTATACTTTTTAGAATATGCAGATGTGGCAAGGGTTGACATTGGATTAGTGAATGTAGAGCACAGACAAATGGGTAATTCTTTATAAAAAAAATGCCTGAGGGGGCCTTTCTCAGGCCCCAATACAGGACAGGGATACTCCTCCACAAGAAAGTTAAACCCCACTGCTCTGGGAATAAAAATTAAAAACTTCAACAGGAAGGCCAGAGCAGGTTTCATAGATAAGAAAGAAAAAACAGGAAGGGAGCAACAACAAAAAACAAATATATTGGCAAAACTGTATAAATGATCAAAGGCCAAAGTTAAAGATAATTTTAAATAATATTGAAATTGAAGACATGGTGGATACTGGGGCTGAATTCACAGTTATCACTCCTAAATTCTGACCCCCAAATTAGCCAATTCAAGAGGTGGATATCCAATTCCAAGGAGTTGGAACTTTATCTAAAGTGAAATAAAGTGTTCGATGGTTTAAATATACAGGACCAGAAGGTCAAATTAGAAAACTAAGACCATATGTGGCTGAGATAGCCATAAACTTATGGGGAAGAGATCTGTTACAACAATGGGAGACCCAAATTAACAACCCCCAATTTCAGAGGCAAAACAGGTAATACTCCTGATAAAGAAGTTAAAATTATTTTAAAATGCCATCAAAAACAGTTATAGGCTGTCCATAAACAAAATACAACAGAGGCTGTCTTTTCAAATTCATGTTGGGAAGCCACTGCTAGTAAAAATCCCACAACCTTACCAAGGTGGTTGGCTGACCAACCTATTTGGATTGAACAATGGTCTACCAGTAAAGAAAAATTACTGGCACTAGAACAGTTAGTCCTGGAACAGCTGGATGCTCAACATATAGAGGAGTCCAACAGCCCTTGGAATTCTCCTATATTTGTCATCAAAAAGAAATCTGGCAAATGGAGGATGTTAACAGATCTCAGAGCCATTAACAAAATTATTCCGGCAATGGGGTCATTACAATCCGGAATCCCATTGCCTTCCATGTTACCTAAAGAATGGCCTATTATAGTGATTGATTTAAAGGATTGCTTTTTCACAATTCCTTTACAAGAGCATGATAGGGAAAGGTTTGCTTTCTCAGCACCCACTTTGAATAGAAGCTGTCCAATAACAAGATATCACTCGAGGGTCTTAGCACAGGGGATGTTGAACAGTCCTACTTTGTGCCAATATTTTGTACAACAGATGTTGGAGATAATTCATAAGCAGTTTCCTCAATCCATAATTAACCACTATATGGATGATATCTTATTAGCTGATTCAGATAGAAAAACATTAGAAAATATTTTTCATGAAATAAATAGAACTTTGCCTTGTTGGGGTTTAGAGATTGCGCCCAAAAAAGTACAAAATGAGATTCTATTAATTAACTAGGATGCAAAATGGGTCTACAGAAAACTCGACCACAAAAAGTATAAATTAGAAGAACCCAATTAAAACTCTCAATGATTTTCAAAAATTGCTGTGAGATATTAACTGGCTATAACCTACATTTGATTTAGCTACTCAAGAGCTAAATAACTTATTTCAAAACTTACAGGATGATAAGGACTTTAAAAGTCCAAGAATGTTATCAACTGAAGATGAAAATGAATTGGCTCAGGCAGAAAGGAAATTACAAGATGAATATATAGACCATATTAATCCAAAGAGGGCCTGTATTTTGGTTATCTTGTTTTCTACTCATTCACCCACAGGAATTCTTATGCAGAGGGAGGACTGTCTTAGAATGGATATTTTGACACACAAACAAAATAAAAACTTAAAAACTGAATCCTTATGATTCAGTTCAAAAATCAAAATTATATACAATTTTCTTGGTGTTATCAAAATTTCAAGAATCTCTTAATATAGTCATTGACTCACAATATGCAGAAAGAGTTTTTCTGCAAATAGAAACTGCTGATCTAATTCAGGATAATTTGGACTTAACTTCACTGTTTCTTCAATTACAATGAGTAATCAGAAATAGTAATAATCCACTGTATATAACATAGATCAGATATGATATGGGTCCACAAGGCCCTCTAGCACAAGACAATGATAAAATTGATCAACTATTGATAGGAAGTGTGTTAGAGGCCTCAGAATTTCATTAAAACACCATGTTAACAGCAAAGGTTTCAAAAGAGAGTTTTCTAACACTTGGCAACAAGCCAAAGAAATTGTGTGAAAATGTCCCACTTGTTCATTATGTAACTAAACTCCACTAACTGCAGAAAGTAACCCTAATGGTAACCAAAAAAATGAAATTTGGCAAATCACGTATTTTATTTTATAGAGTTTGGTAAACTGAAATATGTGCACCATACTATAGACACATATTCAGGGTTCCAATGAGCAAAAGACATAAGTTCTGAGAAGGCTGATTCAGTTATTACACATTTATTAGAAATGATGGAAGTTATGGTTATGCCTACACAATTTAAGACTGATAATGCTACAGCATATGTCTCTAATAAAATGGAAAGATTTTTTTTACATATTATAAGATAAAGCATGTAGCAGGTATACATCACAATCCTGCCAGTCAAGCAGTCATTGAAAAATCGAAACGTACTTTAAGGGACATGCTTAACCAACGGAGAAGGGTATTAAAACACCACAGAGATAGATTACATAATGCTTTATTGACCTTAAATTTCTTAAATGTTAATAAACAACAAACAACAGCTGCACAAAAACACTGGGTTATAGAAAAAAAAAACCTGCTGAATCATTTCAGCCTATATATTTCAAAGATACCCCAACTTCACAATGAACAGTAGGGAATGTGTTACACTGGGGAAGAGGTTTTGCATATGTTCACACGGGAGAATAGAAATTATGGGTTCCTTCAAAACTAATAAAAATCAGCTATCACAGAGGAAGACCACCTGAAGACCTTGGCCTCACACAAGAAGAGAGAAATCAAGAAGACGAAACAGAACAGGTAATATAAATTGATTATCCCTTCACATGGGAACAACTCTAAAACTGACTGAGACATAAAAAAAAAGTCTCTAACCAGAACTTCAGCAGTACATGGCCAATAAATCCTTGGCTATAATATCCTCAAAATTTATTATGCCATTCTTTAATTGGCATTGACAAAATTGGTTCACAGTTCAATTTTATTCTGAACATCTCATACATTTATAATTTTAGAACTGTGTAATGCTTGTGAGAAATTATATGTGTTTAGAACAAAAGGAGTGAATACTGGAGATGCTGGACCAAACCTGACAGAATTTTTCTTCCAGCATGCTGAGACATTGACACATCTGTTTGTATCTTGCATGTTCCAGAATTGTGCTTGTTCCTGCCTCAACAACTTCAATTGCTGTTTCTCATCGCGGCCTGCTCCCAAGAGAGCTTTGAAGAAAGCTACAAATCTTAATTGGTCCAGCATTTTAAACTGTTCTAAACAGGACTTTTATTATTTTCTCAACATTCAAAGACTGGACCACAAATATTGCTTACTTAATTAAATATTTTTCCAATTTTCTTTGGGGCCCCAACAGGATTTCTGCATGTCCAAAATGTCAGCTAGAAGAAATCAATGAGAATGATGTCATATTTTCCTTAAGGGGGATTGGGTAGGTTTTTGGTTGTTTTCTGTGGCTACAAGTGTTTATTGTCATTGGGAGATGTTTATAAATTACTAATGGTATTATTCAGAGTGAAACTGTTATGCCATTTTGGGAACCCCAAAAGACCTGGGATACACTCTGCTGTAAATACATGAGGTTTTTAAAATTGTATACGTGTTCAGACATGGGACACAAACTTCCTGTGGACACAGGACAGGAATGTAGCCCTGAGATCTAGGGAAGCAAGGTTTTTATGGGGCAAAACTGCAAGCAGGGACTTACATGCTTTGGCTTTACATGATTGTGTAATGGAAACTCAGTTTGAAATGATTGGTTACTTTGGGCATCAAGACCACAAACAGTTCTGGCCTGGTCCTATGGGCCAGTTTCCTAGCAACTGTATAATTAGTGGGCAGGAAAGAATGCAGTAAGGTTAATTTGTCCCCTTAAGGCTAGTTCTTCCCCAAAGGAGGCTGGACATGTTTCCAACTAACTAGGCTTTATTCATGCTTATGCTTTAAACTTTAGAACAATACCCACTGATTTTAAGTCTTTGCTCTCTCAAATCCACTAAGAATTAATGTAATTGAGATTTTAAAAATGAAATAAAATGAAGTTTCAAATCTTTCTTCCATCTGCTATTTTTCCCATAAACTCTACTGTGTGCCTTCCTTGGGAAAGGAACCTGTTTCTGACAATGTGCCAGCAGGCCTGGCTCTGATTTTTTTTATTTCAATCTTATTATTATTATCATTATTATTATTAATTTGGGTTTTTGAGACAGGTTTTCTCTGTGTAGCCCTGGCTTTCCAGGCCTCATTGTATACCAGGCTGGCCTCGAACTCCCAGACATACTCACAGACATCTACCTGCCTCTGCCTCCCGAGTGTTGGGATTAAAGGTGTGTGCACTGTGCTTGGCAGGACTTTCTTATAGCCTGGTTGAAGTCATACTTTATGACTTAGGACATGTGAGTGTGAAGAGCTGGCAGGGGTGCAAACCCTTCCTTTTGGAGAGAGGGTTTCTCTTGTGGCCTTGCATGTCCTGAACTCGTTTTGCAAACCCAGATGGCCTGGAACTCACACCAGCCTCTGCTTGCCCCACTGACAGCCACAGGCATGCGACACCACACCTGGCTTCTTGTTATAGTCTTTAAGAATGATTTATAATCTCTGTCTGCCTTCCTGGGACCAGCTCTGTTTTGACTGGGAGAGTTTGCAATCACTAAAAGAAAGGGGGGCAGGGACCCCAGGATTCCTTCTGCAGTGAGCAGGGACTGGCTGGGCCCTGGCTGAGCAGGGAATTTAAACTGGACACATTTAAACTGGGAATACATAAATTTAAGCTGGGGCTGCGTGTGCAATGAACTAGCTTTACTTACTAATGGACCCTTGTGCTTTTTTCCCTTCTTCTAAGAAGTGTAAATCCCATCTATTTGTTTATTTTTACACGTATGACTGTTTTGCCTGCATGGATAGGTGTGCCTGTGTACCAGGTGGATGCCTGGTGCCTGAAGAGGCAGCATTGACAACCCACAAGTATACTCTTGAGTTTTTCTTTTGCCATCTGTTGCTTCTCATGGGACCTACACATTAGTCTGGTTTGTTGCCTCAATGAGACTCCCTTGGAGAAAAAAAAGATTTTCATTTATTATCATTGTTATTATTATTGTTATTATTATTATTAAATAGGGAATGAGTGTTCTTTTTGGAGGGATGGACACTTTATTTATGATTCATAGTGTAGTTCTCTTTATTATGGAAGATTTTTTTTATTATTTGTACACTATTCTGTCTGTATGCCAGAGGAGGGCACCAGGTCTCACTATAGATTGATATGACCATGTGGGTGCTGGGAATTGAGCTCAGAAACTCTGGAAGAGCAGCCTGTGATCTTAAACTCTGTGCTATCTCTCCTGCCCCCTTATTTCTTATTTTTATTTTTTAAATTTTTATTTATTCATTTTACATCCCTGTCTTAGACCTCCCCTTCTTCTCCTTCCAGTCATACCCTCCCTTTTTTTCCACTATCATCCCTCACCTGGCTCTTCAGAAAAGAGGATCACCCTGCCTCTCCTGTGCATACCCACCCACCCCAGCATATCAAGTGGCATCAGGACGGAACACATACTCTTTGCCTGTTGAGGCAACCCCAACAGGGGAAAGTGAAAGAAAAGATAGCTTGTGGGTCAGGGTGCATTCATATGTGTGTTGGTCCTGCTGTGTTTACAAGGCCTTGTTACCCTTGTGTCCTTCATCCACTCTGGCGCTTACACTCTGCACACAGAGTTTCTTGAGCCCTTAGGGGCTTAGGGTTTCTTGCAGACATCTCATTTAGGGTGGAATGGTCCAAGGCTTCTCACTGTTTGCATATCGACTGGATGTGGGTCTCTGTATTTATTCCCATCTCCTGTAGGAGGAATTTCCAATGATGGCCTAGCAAGGCACTAATCTGTGAGTATGGCTGTGCTCCTTTAGCACAACTGTAGCATTTAGATTCCTCTTATGTCCTTGGCATCTGTAGACTCAGGTTCCTGGCCAATCAAGCAGTATTGGATCAAGGTTCCTTCTCATGGAGTGGGCCTCCTGAAACCCAACTAGATATTAGTTGGTCTCTTCTGTGACCTTTATACCACAAGTGCACCAGCAAATCTTGTAGGCAGGTCACTGTTGGAGAGTGAAGGGTGTATGGCTGGGTTGGTGTGTACTTTTCTCTTCTGGTGGCATGCAGCGTATGTTCCTGTATCGCAAACAGCAGTCTATAAGGGTGAAGGTTCTCGGTAGGGGCCAGCTGGGATTCGCTGTGTCCAATGACTTGTGAAGGTGTTGTCCTCAGCAACAGAATCTTACCATCAGCTTGGGGAGAGCACTGGAGGATGGACACAGGTGGGGGGCCCCAGGCCCTGCTTTGATCTAGCACAGAGACCTCCTGCGTACCGACTCCACAGGACTCTGGGAAGCCTGCTCTCAAGACACGCCCTTGTCTGTTCTTATTAAATTGAAATAAATACATAGTATTAAATGAAAACATCATATATATAAAGCTAGTTATTAAGTGACACGTGTGCTCCACCAGAGGGCACCAGATTCCTTGACAGATGGTTGGAGCGCCACCGTGTGGTCCCTGGGATGGAACCTGGCACCTTGATAAGAGAGGGATTCTCTGTGTCTGATGGCTGTTGCGATGACAAAGGTCGGCTTTTTTTTTTTTAAGATTCATCCATCCATGTATTCATTCATCCATTCATTCATTCTGCTTGTGCACCAGAAGAGGGCACCAGATCCCATTACAGCTGGCTGTGAGCCACCATGTGGTTGCTGGGAATTGAACTCAGGAACTCTAGAAGAGCAGCCAGCGTTGTTAACCTCTGAGCCATCTCTCCTGCCTCCAGTTATTTTTTAATATTTAAAAGACATTTATTTTCCATGTGAGCGCGTTTCTGCCTTCCTAAGAGTAGTCCTCCTTTGACTGGGCGACTCAAAATTAATTTTAAAAAGGGGGAGGGACCTCAGGATCCCTTCTCCAGGGACCAGGGACCAGCTGGACTTCCTCTGAACAGGAGAATTCAAAGCGCACTTTTTTCCTGCACACAAGTGCAGCAGCCCTGTGTGTTTACTTCCGGTACCAGGGGGCGGGGCGATGGCATCACAAATTGGCTCTGAAAGGCTCCTGAACCTGAAGACTGCGAGGGGCACAGGGCGGGGACATTGACAGAACACCAGGGACCAGGGAAAACACTGTGCGCTTTGTGACGACGGGGAAAGCGCTTCCGGGGGATACTTCTGGGTCCTGACAGAGCTCTAGGCTAAGTAGGGAGGAGGAGGATAGCTTGTGAGGGTGTAATGCGATAAATACAGCATTCTGGGAATTGTATTTTTGCGTCTGCAACTGGGCAAAGCGACGATATAGTGAGACCTGGCTATGTTACTACAAACAATCCCAGAAGTCCTTGCTCTGAGACAGTTCTCACTGAGGCTCCCAGCAGGCACAATGCACTCTGGGATTATTTGTAGTTCCCTGGCTATGGAGTGCTTGGCTTTAAGAATTTCCGTGTCTGGGACATTTCATCATGAATTCAGTAAGGATGTTCACAATCGTACAAGATAAAACAGATAATTTTTTTTTTTTTTTTTTTTTTTTGTCTATGAGACACCTATAATACAATGTGAGTGGCTGGAAGTGGAGCTGAAATGCGGTAGATAGATTTAAGATTGATTTAAAGCCTGGACAGCTCCTAAGAGGGTGGATGGGGTATTGGAGCTTTTGGACAGGACTGTGCTGGATGTTAAGTGGAACGCGAGCACCCACAAGCATACATGCCATGTCTTCAATGTGTTATGTACTGTTGAAAAAGCAGGCGCTTGAGGACAACTATAAGTTTATATTCCAAGAAGCTGGCAGTGGGCGTAAATTCAAAGTTCAAGAGTTAGCACAGCACCTCTTCATTTTCCTAGTTCCTCATTCTGCATCCTGTTATTTTCAGGTATTTCAGACCGAACAAACAGCATCTTTTCAGGCTGAAAATGGACTGTAGTTTTCAGTTCAGATAGGTAGTAGCATATGATTCTTGAGGATTCTCTTAGAAAACCCTTCCCAGTAACTCAAAAGTTGACTTCTCATGCCTGGTGTTGGAGTTTTTGTTAGATGGAGGGACAATTGTCATCACAGATGGAAAAATTTCATTTAAACTAAATTTTAGTTTTATACAATAGCTTACATGGATTATACATATCTTAGATAGTTACTAATATTATTCCATATTACTTTTTCAGACATCCTTACCTTACCATCTTCCCTTTTGTATTTCTTTCTGTCTTACCTCCGAAATTATTATACCCCCTTCAAGTTTTTCCCATTTCCTCTTTCAAATCTCTATACCTTTCTACTTCCTTCTGCCCCCACACACTTCCATTCTCACCTTGGAAATGGTCACTATTTCATTCTTGGTTTTTTAATTACTGCCGGATATAGACTCACATATGAGCACACACATATTCCGTTTAAAGCTGGGAAACTTAGAAGAGAGAATATGTGGAATTTGTCTTTCTGTGTTTGGATTACCTCATATAACATGATTTTTTTTTCTAGTTCCATCTATCTACCTGCAAGTTTTATGTTTGCATACTACTCAATAGTGATGCATTTTAAAATCATGACCTAAAGAGCTTATATTTAATTCATTTTTAAGGTTATTTAATAATTACATCATTTTGTGCCTTCTCTTTTCTTCCCTCCAAACCTTCCCACAGACCTCTCCTATTTCTCTTTCAAATTCATCTTCTTTTTTCAAATTTGTATTATGCTCTTAATATAAGTTGCTCAGTTTAATAATGTTACTTCCATGCATGTTTTCAGGGTTGATTGCTTGGTATTGGATAACTAAATGATTTTATGCTCTTTCCTGGAAAGATTTTTTTTTTCTCATACTCTCAGCATTTATTAGTTCCCTGCAGATTTTTGTGTAGGATTAAGGACAATGGTTTCTTCCTAGACCACTTTTGCATGTCTATTAGCATTTTCAATTTTTAGTTCGTTTTTATACAGGTATATTGGTAAGCCTTTTTTTCTTTATTTTTTTTATATTGGTCCATCTTATGGGTGTAGCTTCTGGTATTATTAGGAGACACATTACCAGACCATACTCTGATCCTCTGCCATATATATATATATATATATATATATATATATATATATATATATTTACCTCCTGTTATGCATGATCACTGAGTCTTAGATCTGGGAATTGTTTTGTAGATGTATCAGATGTGTCTGTTCTCCAGAATTCTGCCTTGTGATTGGTTGTGGTTTTCAGTCATGATTGTGGTTCAAGGAAAAGCTTCCTTGGTCAGTGGTGAACTATACTTATCTATGTGCATTATTAAAAGCATTTAGGTTGCTACATGTTTATATTCATGCATGTACTTACATGTATTATAGGGATTTATGTAGATAATTCACAGTATGATTGCTTAAAACTCTTTAAAAAATTTACTGTTATTTTACCTACTTCCTTCTTTTATATTTATCCTGTAAAAGACCTGGGGTCTTACAGCTCAGGAGTTCAAGATCGCACTCTTCTCAGGAATTCCCACAGACCACAACTCAATGCAAAAGCAAGAGCATTTTTTTTATTTCAATCGCGATAGGGTCACCCCTCAAAAGGCAGGAGATGGCCCCAAGCATGCAAAACACAGGGTTTTTATACTTAAAAATCTGGCCACTTTTGCTCTATACATTGATTGGTCAGCAAGAATAGCATGAAGATAGTTTACGCCTAGTTGTTTGCAGTTTTTGGCCATTTGTGAGTTTTCTCAAAACAACTCACCCTGCCCTTCAAGAGCTACCTGCCTTTGGCTTCAATTCAAGGCTATCTCAGAGCAGTTCATCCTGCCATTTGAGACCTATGTGCCTCTGGCTTTAATTCAAGAATGGGAATGGTCACAGCTGTTTTTCTTTTACAGTTGTTTTCATTCTCGGGTGAGCTCTCATCCCCCTTTTCTTTGTGCTCCAATTTTAACCCTAAAATTGTGGATCAATCTCAGAGAGAGATCGATACTGCCTCTGGAGCATCAGGACCTGAACCACACTTACACATTCCCTGACAAAGGCCAGTAATTGGTTAACAATACAGGGTAATATTGTGACAAGGAGCAAAAGGGTAGCAAAAGGTCCCAGTAAGAGAAGCACATAGGGGAGCATACCATTAAACCCATTCCAAAAAGGATATTCTATTAATTCTCATCTTCTGTTTTCAAGATCTTTTTTTTAATCTTTCCTTTAACAATGCCTGATTTATTAGTGTAAAAAACGGCATTTCTCCTGTGGGGCTAAGCAGATTCCTCCTTTTTCAACCGTAAGGAGGTCTAATCCCCTCTGGGTCTGGAGAACTACTTCTGCTAAGGAATTGAGCTGGTCTTGGAGGTCATTGATGGTGCTCAAAAGCAATTGTACATCATTAATTAACTGTTGGGACAGTTTGTTGTATTTATATAATAAAACACCCAAGCCAGCTGACCCAGCGCCTATGGAAGCACTCAGCCCAGTTCCCACTAACAGAGGAATGAACTGAATGGCTCTCTTCATTCTTCCAGCCATTAAGTCAAAGGTGGTGACTAGGACTGGCTCATCCCCTGGAATGATGCTAAGATCAGGGAGTTGCCTGTACACAGGTCCCAGTCCAATCTGTGGGCAAGAATGTATAGGCTTTATTATTCCTGCATAAGAAAACAGTGTTATTGTCAGGGCAGAGAGCTGTGGAGATGTCAATTGCTGAATCACAAATGGCAAAGGTAGCATCCCCTACAGGTAGATCTGAGCTATCATTTTTGTAGGGTTTTGTCAAACAAGTAACATTTTGCTTGAAGAGAGGCTGCACTCTCAGAGAGGGTGCTGAGTGTCAGGACCCCTCAGCAGTGGAATAAGTGGCGTTGGGGGGGAGCTCCAGAGGAACAGGCTGCCCTTGTCAGAGGCGGAGCCAGAAGTCACTTGCAAGCGAAGGGTTGGTGTCATTTAGGAGGCTATGAGTGGCAGTAATAACATCTACAGTCTGGGGGTCTAAAATAAAGTTTCCTCTACTATCAGGAAGAACCAGAGGGTGGTAATTGAGGGACGAGTATTCTTTTTTCTATTAACTCTTCAATGCATTGTTTAACCTGTTCTTGTCTGGCCTGATCCTGCACCCCTCCTCCATCTGAGAGGTGAATGGGAGGTACCTTTCTTCAGCGTACAGGCTTTCCTACCATCCCAGAACAAGGGGCTTGGAGTAATTAAGATCCATGGACTCCTGTTGGCATACTGTGGAAACAATCGTCTATCTTCATCTCCTCCCTGACTTGGTTCAATATGGCAGTGAAATAGGTGATGTTATCTTTTCCAGTACATTGTTGCACAACCCTATAGCAACTGCTATGCACAACCTGTTGATAGGTATCACAAGGGCAAGGCACGGGGCACCCATTTACATAAGGAATCATCTTAGGCTTAGTTACACAATGCCATTCTAAACTTGGGGTACTCCCTGAAGGTTGTAGGGCTCTATATGCCCATGTATCGCCAAACTCAACTTGAGCATAGGCCTTGTTGGGGCTCCAAATCTCACCAATAAGTAAGGCTCTGCCATTCATCACACCACCCTTGCAATCACAGGGTTTACCATACATTGCTTCCAGGGCCTTGTGAGCCTGGTGAGGATCACCAAAACTCCAATTGAGTAAAAACAGCACCACCCAGAGGTACCATTGTCTGTCCACTTTACTGGTCAAAGAGTTCATTGTCCCTGATGAGTTTCAGTTTTAACAGGTTGCTGGAGGCTTGGACTTTCCAGGTGTCAAAAGGTTTATGAAGAGCAGGCTTGACATATGACCCATGGATCCAAGCTGCAATGCTCTCTACTTTGACGGCTGTTGGGGTGTTGAGCAGGACACAATAAGGAACCTTCCAACGAGGTTCCAAATTCTGGCTGCGGTGTCATAACAAGTACACCATCTCTCCAACCTAGAACTAATGGGGGACGTCCAAGGACCTGGGCGCATATGCACTACCAACCTTGCTCCAAATCTCTTTCTGAATAAGTTGCAGTCCTTTTCACCTGGACAACAAGTCAGAGTTACCACTAATTATGTCAATGGGGTCCCCAAGAAGAGTCAGGGTAGCAGGAACCCCATATAGTAGTTCAAAGGGAGTTAAGCCTAGTATGGAGGGAGTACTTCTGACTCTAAAGAGGGCCAAGGGAAGGATCACTGCCCAGTCACCATCAGTCTTCATGGTCAATTTAGTGAGAGTCTCTTTGAGAGTTCTATTCATTCTCTCTACCTGTCCTGAACTTTGAAGTCTATAAGCACAATGTAACTTCTAATCAAGTTCCAGAAACCTGACCACCTCCTGGTTTACCTGAACAACAAAGGTTGGCCCATTGTTTGACCCAATTACCTTTGGAATACCAAACCGAGGAAAAATGTCTTCCAGAATCTTTTTGGCCATGACCAGGGAGGTTTCTTTCTTTGTGGGAAAAGCTTCCACCCATCCTGAGAAAGTGTACACAAAAACCAGGAGATATTTATTGCCATCTCTAGATGGTCTACTTTCAGTGAAATCCACTTCCCAATGCATTCCAGGTCTAGTTCCTTGTCACTGGCCAGCAGTGACACCTGAATACCACCTGAGAGAGGGCTGGGAAAGAGAGAGAGAGACAGGGTGACACAGAGAAGGACACTGAGTCTACATGCTGATCCAAGTGTCAGTTTAATGGACGTCAGGTTAACACTTAAGTAGGCCAAAAAGTACAAGCAGTTTCTCCTGTAGGAGCTTTACATGGTCAAAACATAGGAGAGCTCACTCAAGGTTACACAGCGCCTGCTGTCTGGTTACTATGGTTGCACACAGTTTCGCAGGGTCAGAGCTGTCTGCTGTAGGACCACCAAGGTCAGTTTATAAGAAACTGGACTTTGGAAAATAGCCAAAGCCAAGAGGCCAGATTCCACTGTTCAGATGCCATTAACTCCAAATTTGCCATATACTCCAAAAAGGCTGCCACAGTTCCTCTCAGCTGCTTCCCTGGAAGCAGCTCTGGAAACTCTTACCTATGTTTACCTACTGGCAAGGTTCACATGCCCTAGTCACTGTCTCAGTCAGGGTGGTGAGGTTTAGTATTCAGTACTGGGATGGGTAGGCAACTTCAGCTAAATTCTTTGCCCGCAAGTGAGTCCACTTATGCATCTGAGTAATTAATCTCTCAGCGTCTTCCTGTGGTAGAATGATCTTACCTTTAGAGTCAATCCATGCCCCCACATAGGTGTCAAATATCCCCTGTGTTTTACCATATTAACTTTAAGTCACTTTCTGAGTAGTTTAGTCATTCTTCTCTGGGCAGTTCAGCAGTTAATACCACTAGGACAGTTTCCTCTAGCAGCTGCTTTAGCCTCCTGATCGGCCATGTTATTCCCCTTTCCTGCCTCAGAAATCCCCTTCTGATGTCCCAGACAATGAATAATGCTTACCTTTTCCAGCAGCAACAAGGCATTGAGCAACGTCAGAATCTCATTTTTATTTTTTATCTCTACCAGCTGATGTTAGCAGAAATCTCTGCTGATAGATGGCCCCATGTACATGGGCTGTTGGTAAGGCGAACCAACTATCAGTGTAGATGTTTATCTTTTTACCCTTTTCCAGTGTTAATGCCTGGATTAAAGCAATCAATTCAGCTCGCTGAACAGATGTGCCCTCCGGCAACGCCTGGGCCCATATTACCTGATGTCCATCTACCACCACTGCCTCTGCCTTTCTCTTCCCGTTCTACAAAAAACTGCTCCCATCCTTATAGTGTGTCACCTCAGCATCAGGAAGAGGTTGATCTTTCAAGGCCTTTAGCCATCCCTGTTCCTCTGCTAGAACCTGTAAGCAATCATGCTCCAGGGGCTGGATTTCTGGATCTGGCAATAAGGTGGCAGGGTTTAGCCCTGTAGCCGGGGCAAAGGTGACTCTATCATTATTCAAGAGCAAGGCCTGGTAATGTGTCTTTCTGGCATTCATGAGCCAGAAATCAGGTGGCTGCCTTAAGACACTCTCAAGGGCATGAGGAGCACAGATGATGAGGTCCTGTCCCAGAGTCAGTTTGTCTGCATGTTTTACTAGTGCCGCCACTGCTGCTATTATTTACAGGCAGGTTGGCCATCTTGCCACTACTCAATCAAGTGTTTTGGATAGATAGGCTACTGGTCTCTTCCAGGGTCCAATTTTCTGTGTTAGCACCCCATTGGCCATTCCCTGATTCTCACACACATAGAGATGGAAGGGTTTGGTTACATCAGGGAGTCCCAATGCTGGGGCCAATATTAAGGCTTGTTTGATATTACCAAATGCAGCTTGTTCATCCTTTCCCCAGAAGAAAGAGTCACTGCCCTTTGTAAGGGCATGCAGAAGGGCTGCCATGTTGGCAAATCCCAGGATCCACAGCCGGCAAAACCCCGCTGTACCTAAAATTTCCCTCAGTTGTTCAGTAGTCTGTAGAGGGGGAATATGAAATACAGTTTTTTTCTAGCCTCCGATGGCCATCTCTTTCCCTCTTTTAATATATATCCCAGATAGCTGACCTGTTTCCTGCAGAGATGGGTCTTTTTCGCTGTAGCTGAGCTTACCCATCTCTTGCAACAGCTGGTCGGTGGCCTCAAAACAGGTTTCTATACAATTTGCAGCTAATAGAATGTCATCCACATATTGGAGAAGAGTTACCTGTGGATTGGTGGCCCGGAGGTGTGCCAGGTCCAAAAGAAGGGTTTCATCTTCCTTTTGGGACAATTCTTGATCCAGTGTCCTTTCTCCTTGCAATAGGTACACTGATCCTTAGACAGAGGGCCCTCTGATTTCCAGGATCTCTCTCCCTATCATTATGACTGCACTGCAGTGGCCAGGATCTTAGTCAACTTTCTGTCTTGCCTCTTATCCTTTCTCTTTCTCTTGCTTCCTGCTCTTTCTGCTTTCTTCCCTCTTTCTCTTCTTCCATCTCCCAGCTGTAGAAAACCTTTTCTGCTACCTGCACTAAATCCTTAAAGAACTTGTCCTGTAAACCCTCTATTTTCTGGAGTTTTCTACAAATATCTCTGGCTGACTGGTCTATAAAGGTAATAGTCACCATTGGTTTATGCTCATCTATGATAGGGTCATAGGGCGTAAACTGACAGTATGCCTCTATCAGCCATTCCAGAAAGGCTGCAGGAGATTCATGCAGCCCTTGAACCATCTCTCTTACCTTCATCAAATCAGTGGGATTTCAAGCAGCCCCATGGAAACCCGCAATTAGAGTCTGACGGTAGACCTCCAGTCATTCCCTACCTCCAGATGTGTTGTAATTCCCGTTCAGTGGGTGAGGGGAAAGCCATCATCAATCTCATTAGGGAGGATAGAAGGCCTCCTGTCCATTCCAGGCACAGTCTTTCTCTTCCCAAGGAGGACCCGTCTCGTTCCTCAGTAGTTAAGAGGGCCTGCAAGTGTTTCTGGCAATCATCCCAAGTGGGCTGGTGAATAGGACAGATTCAAACAAATATGTGCCTTTTATCTCACCTCCAAGAAATGATAGTCACCGCCTGTCCCATAATAAAGTCGTCCATCAAGAAAGTCAAAGAAGCAACAATGATAGAGACAAAGAAAACAAGAAAGGCAGTTACACAAGGACACCCTTACGGGTGGTACTACAGAATTCTGATTGAGAGGCTGCCTCATGGCGGCTGTCTCTGAAGAGAAACAGATGGGAGGAAAACCATCCCGGAACTAGCCTCCCCAAATGGAATCTGGAAGGTCCTCCAGTTCCCAGGCAACCGATATTCTGACAAGTTTGTCTATCGCAGGGAATGAGCAGATGACCAAAAATGTCTAGATAGGTGACTAAAGAGAAACAGTGGTATACCAAAAATCAGACTAACCTGTTCTGAGCTCACTTCTGAGCCCAGCCAGCTGAGTGTTAAGGAAGGGCACACTGTTTTCCGGGCAACGCACCAAAATGGAAGACCTAGAGTCTCACTTCTCAGGAGCTCAGGATCTCGCCCTTCACAGGAAAACTCACAGACCACAATTCAATGCAATAGCAAAAGGTTTTATTGCTGTTGAGATAGGGTCGCACCTACAAAGACAGGACATGACCCTGAACATACAAAACAGGATTTTTATGCATGAAAATCAGATCACTTTTGCTCTACACTTTACAGCTGGTTGTTCCTCAGAACAGTTCACCCCGCCCTTCAAGAGCTATCTGCACCTAGCTTCAATTCAAATAATAACAGTTGTTTTTCTCATTCCCAGGTGGTCCCTCATTTGTTCTGATGATGAAATCACTGAATAATGTCATGTTGCAGTGTTAAGGGTGCAGGGATCTGTTTAGGAGCCTGTGCAAAACAACAGCCTCATTCACTAAGGTAATTCAAGGCCCTGGAGAAAACTGTTCACCAACTTCATACAGAGATTGGATTCAGCTCTAAAGAGGGTAGTACCGGACTGACACCAGATAAGCACTGATGCCATTCTTGGCGCATGATACTGCAAATACCACATGTAGGAGAGCATTTAGAGCATGAAAAGGAGGAGCAGCCCCAAGAGAAGATTGATTAAGAGAGACAACTGCTATTGACTCTCAGGAACATCATGCCGACCTCACAGGACAAGCTACAGCTAGAGTTCCCAGTTCTCAAAAAAAAAAAAAAAAAAAAAAAAAACAAAAAAAAAAAAACAAAAAAAAAAAACAAAAAAAAAACAAAAAAAAACGTTGTGCTATTTTGGGTGAATCCAGGAATTTACCAAAAGAACTGTGAGGTTAAAATCTCTAGAATGCAAAATAGGAGGTGTGTTAACACAGAGGCAAGTTGTGCCTTTACTCACAGAAGGGAACAAGCAGATTTTGGCTCCAAGGGAATTCAAAGGTTCCCGGGGTTTCATGGCAGCTGTGGCAAAGGAAAGCACTGTACTAGGGATCACTGCCCAAGAGGGACATACAGGCTAACCTCTTGCCATCAGGAAACCAACATAGGGGCCTGTCAGGCTTAGGCCCCTCATGCAACAATACGAGCTGTCTCCCATCACGCAGCCATGAGGTACTAGGCAGGTAGGAAAATCTCAACTGAGGATTTCAGATTTGATACACACCACTGCATGCAGCAGCACAGCTTTGCATCTGGCTGCATATAAACCTCTGACCCTACACACAAGGGTTTTATGTCACAAAGGAAATACAGCAGTTTATGGACCTGTGTATTCAGGGATGCTAAAGAGGATCTCTGGAAGAAGCAGAATAACTTCTACAGGATCTATTGTACACCCAGGTACTGTAGATGGGGACTGAAAGGAAGAAGTTAAAATCATGGTGCATGTAAAACACGAGATGCAAAAATAAGGCAGGGGTAGAATTGCTCAGCTGTTACTGTTCTCCTCCATCTAGGGCAAAGCCGCACCCTTAGGAAGGACAGGCACATTTGGCAGTACCGGATATTGTGTGTTCTGGAAAGCAGTGTCTAATGATCAGAGATCCAAATTAATGGCAGCAACAAGTGGTGTTCATTGAAATGCAGGAGATGACTTCAGTATCCTCTCCCAAAAGTCTTGGGATCCACAATATGTGCTTCTGAAGGTTCATATACAGTTTCTAGGAATCTGTAAAATTTCTCCAGTAGGACAAAGTGTATGGGGGATTAAATAGGTGGAACCAGAGGGTCCAAGAGGGAAGTTGACACCTTCTGTAGCCTGCCACTGAAGGAGAAATTCAGAAATAATTCCAGGAGTCTTTCTGCAGGATAAGTCTCCTCTCTGCCCAAATGCTTATACTTGCAGTTTCCTAACCATATTTAGATTGTTGAAATCATACACTGGGAGACTGAAGCTGAAAGGAACTTAAGGCAGAAGCACATGCAGAATGCAAGATCTGTTCTAGCCACGTTCCTCCTTGAGCATCAGCCAGAGCTGAATGAATGACTTCGTTAAAGTAGGCAAAGACTGCTCCTGGCTTCTGCCCCTTCTCCTTGCCTGATCATCAGAAGCCGTGCCTTAGACTCTCCCCTCAAACTCCTTGTGGGCCAACACAGGTGCGTAATGTGAGCTAAGCAGTGGAATTTGGGTAGAACACAAGACCACCTGTATCTGGAAAGGGTGCTTTAGGGTGGGATATGGGAAAATTCGCAAGAGGAAGGAAGGGTTTCACAGTTTGGAAGCAGAAGGGCGTTCCACGGTTTAGCCTGTAATTGGAAGCCTCGAGGGAGTGGGTGGGGCCTATGTCGGTATTTAAGGGTTAGCAGCGGACCCCTTTACGCATTTGCCATAGCCTGCACTGTCCTAGGTGTTGTTCTGAGTACACACTGGAGAGGAAGATCTCCTGTCAAAGTGTTCTCGGCAGGATGGAAGATCAGGCAGATGTGGGTGGCTGCAGTAAGACAAAGACATCCCGGCGTCTAAAGACTGTTTGGCAGGCTAAGCAGAAGGAGGTCTTGCTCTCAGTTTTCGCCAAGACACCTTACCCGAGCTTCAGGACCAGGCAGGAACTGGCCAGGGAATTTGGGGTTCCAGAGTCCTGCATCTGCATGTGGTTTCAAAACTGCAGAAATAAGACTGGCATGTCGAGGAAGACCTCAAAACAGACCACCGCAGGCTCCAGCCATGAAGCCTCCCAACAGCCTCCTGAAAAGATTGTCGCCATGGTACAACAAGCAAGAGGCCCGCCCTCAGAACGGAGAAGGCCTCGAACGTGGCTTAGTCCAGTGCAGATCAGCATGCTAATCTTTTGAGATCTCTCCATCCCCAGACTATGCCACGAGAGTGCAACTGGCACTGAGCACAGGTTTGCCTGAGGACACCGACCACATATGGTTCCAGAACAGAAAGGCCAGGCAGAAAGGCCGCGCTGGAGGCAGCACAGCTAAAGGTGAGGACCTGCCTGCCTCTCCTGACCCAGAAAGGGCTCCTGGAGCATCGTATTGCATTGAGCAGGAGGCTTCCCGCGACAGCTTGTTGACACCGGGTTCTGCAGGAGGCGAGTATGGAGAAACGTTGATGCCAACATCCGAGCTCACCTTCTCCACAGAGGCCTACCCAGAACCCAGCAACTCCTGCCCTGCACAGCTTTTCCTGGATCAACTGCTGAGTACAGCGGAAGTCAAGGAACAGGTACCAGCTGCTCTGGACCCAGATGACCCATGAGAGCAGATCGAACCAACACTTGAGGCTCCTCTCACGGAAGAAGAATATCAGTCTCTGTTGTATGATATTTGACCACATTGGTAACCCCTAGAATTGGGACTGTAAAACTCTGTTGCTTGGACCCTCACCTGACCATTGTCTCAGAGACTCCAGCCAGAAATGAGCTTGGACAGATGCTCAGGCTTGCACCTAAGAAAGGTGCAGAGCTCTAGCGATCCTGAGTAAGTGTTGGGAAAAAGATGGAAGGCCCTGGAGGTGCGAAGAACCTCACAAGAAGACCAACAGAAACAGGTGACCCAGACCCCAGGGGGCTTGCAGAAACTGAGCCATCAAATAAGGAGCATGCTTGGTCTGGAACTAAGGACCCTGCACACACGTAGCAGGTGGGAGGTGAATCCTTGTGCTTAATGTGGGTTGCCCTATGAGGGAGGTGTTGTGGAGTGGCACAGCGGCGGTGGAAAGTTGTTTCTAGCCTGGACTTTGTTGTTTCTAACCTGGACGGTTTTTGAAGGACAGTTATATCATGTTAGCTTCAATTATGATGAGTGTAAATATGTAATTTGTCTGTTATTGTACTCTGCATCATTAAATTACTTTTAGGCATTACTATGACCTGGTTATTGTTTTCATTTGGAAGTTAATGTAAAGAGGAGATATGATTATCCTTCAAGCTGAGAAGATGTGTGATCATGAGTCTTGGTTTTTAACTTGACTGCATGTGGAATTAAGCAAAACACCCAAATTAAGGACACAATTGTGAAGTACTCTTCCTTATTTGAAGTAGTCTTCTCTACTTCTCTTCTGGATCTATAAGGCTGAAAAACACATCTTTAATCCATATCTTCATACTGCAAAACCAACCACTCACCTTTGCCTCATCTTCTACTGGAAACCTATACAAGGACATGGAAGAAGGAATATTTTACTCTTTTCCTGTTCCTTTTTGCTTTGGTAGCAAGTCTATTTCTTCATTGACTATAGAACCTTCTTCTTGAGGATTTCAGTGTATTTGAAGGTGAGTTGCGCCAACCAGCCTCATGGACCAAGCCACTGATAGATTCCTTGATTTTCCATTTTTAGCCATCCACTGTTGAATTAATTGACTCACAGATTGTAAATCATTCTCATAAATCCTTTCCTATAAAGAGAGAGTTATAGGGAAAATAAACTATGCATATAATTATCTTTCACATAGAACTACCAAATTTTCTGCTTTTAATAATGTTATGTAATTCATTCAGGAATCACTTAAACAACAGTAATTTTCATATGAGGAGTTATAGAAAAAATATTCATCACCATGCAAAGTCAAAATGCTATATAACTTTTTGGCTATATTGATGGAATAGGAATTAATTTTTTTGATGCAGTTATATTCTAAAATATCATAATTGAATTACAAGTATTTTAATTTTTTGCAGCATTTATATATAGTTTATTTTTACCTCAAATTAATCCTTTCTTTTTCTTAATTCCCTCAACACACATTAAAGTGTGTTCATTTTTCATTTTCATAGGTTACAGAGATTCTATTTTATATGGGGATGACATCATGAAAATTAACTGTTCTATGCATGACACTGCTAATACCAAAACATCATTCAAATAATAAGTAGACCTATCAGAATCACACTAGAATTCTCAGCAGAGATTATGAAAGCCAGAAGGGCTTGGATGGATATCATGCAGACACGAAGAGACCACTGATGCCAACCCAGACTACTATACCCAGTATATATGCAGCCATCCAGCCCTACAGAAGATACTAGAAGGAAAACCCTAACCCATTAATATTAAATACACTCCAGAAAACACATTGTGGCCCACACCATGAGGGGAAGTCCATGCCTGACACTGCCTGGATGACCATGAACCAGAGTCAAGATAACCTAGAGACACACGATATCTGTAAACATGACAGGCAAAAAAATGTCAATGAAAGATACTCCACTATAATCATATATGAGTGCCTAGCCCAGTTGTCATCAGAGAGACATAACCCGGCATCTGATGGGAGCAGATGCAGAGACCCACAGGCAAACACAATTATGTATCTAGGGGAACGCCACAAATGATGGAATATGTATTGTAAGAATCAGAGATATCAAGGACAGAACAAGAACATGGCTCACTAAGTCAACTGGGCTCATAGGGGATCACAGAGACAGAAAGAAAAAGGCAAACATTCTATGAGTCTTGTGAGCTAGGTTGTCTGCATACATCTTAGATGTTGCTGAGGGACTTCCAACAGTGAGTGTGTGTGTGTGTCGGGGGGTGACTCTGACTCTTTTTCCTGCTCTAGATACACTTTCCTCATGTATTGCTTTGACCAACTCTGATGTGAGGGATTGTTCCTAGTCTTATTGTAACTTGTTATGCCATCAGAATTTTTTTCATTGAAAATAAAGAAGCAGTGGATCTGAAGGAGAGGTGAGTTGGGCAGAGTAGAGGTGGATAGATTGTGGCTAGGAGGAATGGAGGAACAGGAAACTGCAGTTGGGATGTAGTGCATGAAACAAGAACAAAAAATAAAATGCTAAAACAAAATAAACTATCAGCAGCTAGGGCTGTTGGTGAGTACCTGCAGTGCTAGCACTCAGGAAGTTAAAGGTAGGTGGGTCTCTGTGAGCACAGAGAGCACAGGCTGTTCTACAAACAGAGTCCAGGACAGCCAAAATTATTCAGAAAAATCCTGTCTTCAAACAAACAAAAAACTGTCAGCATTTTGTGTTTCATCTTTAGGAACTTTGTTTTATGTCCTACTTTTTTAATTTTTTTATTTTTTAATGAGATACAGTTTATTAACTTTGTATCCTAGCTGTAGCCAAGTCCCTCATTTTGTCCCTTTCCCACCCACCCTCTCATCTCCTCCCTACCCCTTTCCAAGTCCACTGATAGGGAAGTGCCTCCTCCTGTTCCAACTGACCATAGCTTATCATGTATCATCAGGACTGGCTGTAATATCCTCCTCTGTGGCCTAGCAAGTCTGATCCTCCCTTGGGAGGGGGGAGGTCAAAGAGCCAGCCATTGAGTTCATGTCCAAAATAGTCCCTGTTGCACTTAGTATGGTACCCACTTAGATACAGAGCTGACATGGATATATTTGAGCAGGGGTGCTAGGTTACATGCATACATGGTCCTTGGGTAGAGATACAGTCTCATAAAAGACCCCTGTGCCCTGATATATTTGGTTCTTGTGGAGTTCCTTTCCTTTCCAGGTCACACAAACAACCCCTTCTTTCATATGATTCTCTGTGCTCTGCCCAAAGCATCTGCTTTGATACACTGCTAGGTAGAGTCTTTCACAGGGCCTCTGTGGTAGGCTTCTGTCCTGTTTCTTGTTTTCTCCTATGTCCATCCCATTTGTTTTTTTAAGTGAGGATTGATCATCTTAACCCAGGTCCTCTTTCTTGTTTGTCATCTTTAGGTGTACAGATTTTAGTATGTTTTTCCTATGTTATAGGTCTAGCATCCACTTAAAAGTGAGTGTATACCATGTATGTCTTTCTGCTTCTGGGATACCTTACTCAGGATGATCTTTTCTAGATTTTTTCTTGTTTCTTTATGTTTATATCTCATGATTTCTTTGAATGGACTAGATAAAAACCTGTCTGTTGCACAGCTGGTAAATAGGTTTCCCATTTTATAAGCTGCTTCACCACCTAAAGAATGGATAGCAAAAGCATTTTAGTCTCCTGTTGTTAGACCTGGAGTCTCACTGCTCAGGAGCTCAGGATTGTGCACTTCCCAGGAACACTCAGAGACCACAACGCGATGCAAAATCAAGAGTTTTATTCCAATTGTGATAGGGTCCGTCCCTCCAAAGACAGGAGATGACCCTGAACATGCAAAGCACAGGGTTTTTATACCTGAAATTCAAACCACTTTTGCTGTATCCATTGATTGGTCAGCAAGAATAGTATGATAGTGTACAGCTGATTGTAGATAGTGTACAGCTGGTTGTAGATCGTGTACAGCTGGTTGTAGATAGTTTACAGCTGGTTGCAGATAGGTTTTCTCAGAACAGTTGACCCTTCCCTTCAAGAGTTATCTACACATGACTTTTCAATTCAAATAATCACAGTTGTTTTTCTCATGCTGAGGTGGTCCCTCACCCCCCCTTTTTTCCTCAATTGTAACCCTAAAATTGTGGATCAATGTCAGGGAGAGGTTGATACTGTCTCTGGAGCATCAGGAACTGAACTGCACTTATAAGTTCCCTGACAAAGGCGAGTTCTGGTCGGAGAGTTTATTGTCCTTGATGAGTTTCAGTTTTAGCAGGTTGTTGGAGGCTTGGACTTCCCAGGTGTTGCAGGTTGATGAAGAGCAGGCTTTACATGTCACAGGTGGACCTGAGCTGTGATGCCCTCTACTTTGACATCAGTTGGGGTGTTGAGCAGGAGGTAATAAGGACCCTTCCACCCTGTTTCCAGATTTTGGCTGCAGTGTCATGACACATATACCAGATCTCCAACCTGGGATTGATGGGGCACCTCCAAGGACTCAGGTGCATATGCACTGCCATACTTATTTCAAATCTCTTTCTGAATAATTTGCAGTCCTTTTAGCATAGACAACAAGTCAGAGTAACCACTACTTATGTCAAGGGGGTCCCCAAGAAGAGTCAGGGGAGCAGGAACCCCATATCATAGTTTGAATGGAGTCAGGCCTTGTACAGAGGGAGTATTTCTGACTCTAAAGAGGGCCAAGGGAAGGAGCACCACCCAGTCACTGCCAGTCATCATTGTCAATTTGGTGAGATTCTCTTTTAACAGTCTATTCATTCTCTCTACCTGTCCTGAACTTTGGGGTCTATAAGCACAATGTAACTTAGAGTCAAGCCCCAGAAACCTGGCCACCTCCTGGCTTACCTGAGCAACGAAGGCTGGCCCATTGTCTGACCCAATTACTTTTGGAATACCTTACTGTGGAAAAAATGTCTTCCAGAATCTTTTTGGCCATGACCAGGGTTGTTTCTTTCTTTGTGGAAAAAGCTTCTTCTCATCTTGAGAAAGTGTCCACAAAAACCAGGAGATATTTATTGTCGTACCTGGCTGGTTTAATTTCACTGAAATCCACTTCCCAATGCATTCTGGGTCTAGTTCCTCTCAGCTGCTTCCCTGGGCTCTGGAAATTCTTACCTATGTTTACCCTCTGGCAAGGTTCACATGCCCTAGTCACTCTCTCATTCAGGATGGTGAGTTTTAGTATTTGGTACTGGGATTTGTGGGCAACTTCAGCCAATTTCTTTGCCCTCAAGTGAGTCCATTTATACATCTGAGTTATTAATCTCTCAGTGTCTTCCTGGGGTAGAATAATCTTACCTTTGGAGTTAATCCATGCCCCCAAGTCAGTGTCAAATATCTCCTGTTGTTGCCATATTAACTTTAAGTCACTTTCTGAGTAGTTTAGTCATTCTTCTCTGGGCAGTTCAGCAGTTAGTACCACCAGGACAGAGTTTCCTCTAGCAGCTGTTTTAGCCTCTTGATCAGCCATGTTATTCCCCTTTGCTGCCCTGGAAGTTCCCTTCTGATGTCCCGGGCAATGAATAAAGCTTCGCTTGGCAGGCAGCAACAAGGCATTGAGCAAAGCCAGAATCTCGTTTTTATTTTTTATCTCTTTACCAGCTGATGTTAGCAGGCCTCTCTAATGATAGATGGTCCCTTGCACATGGGCTGTTGCGAAGGTGTACTGACTATCAGAGTTTCTTTTTACCCTTTCCCAGAGTTAATGCCTGTGTTAAAGCAACCAATTCAGCTCGCTGAGCAGAAGTGCCCTTCAGTAATGCCTGGACCCATATTAACTTATGTCCATCTATTACTGCTGCCATTGCCTTTCTTTTCCCATTCTCCCAAAACTGCTCCCATCCATATAGTATGTCATCTCACAGTAGGGCAGAGGCTGATCTTTCATGTCCTTTCGCCATCCCTGTTCCTCTGCTAGAACCTGCAAACAATCATGCTCCCCAGGGGCTGGATTTCTGGATCTGGCAATAAGGTGGCAGGGTTTAGCCCTGTAGCCGGGGAAAAGGTGACTCTATCATTGTTCAAAAGCAAGGCTTGGTAATGTGTCATGCGGGCATTCATGAGCCAGCAATCAGGTGGCCGCCTTATGACACTCTCAAGGGCATGAGGAGCACAGATGGTGAGGTCCTGTCCCAGAGTCAGTTTGTTTGCATGTTATACTAGTGCCGCCACTGCTTCTATTATTTCCAGGCAGGTTGGCCATCTTGCCACTAGTGAATCAAGTGTTTTGGATAGATAGGCTACTGGTCTCTTCCAGGGTCCAATTTTCTGTGTTAGCACCCCATTGACCATTCCCTGATTCTCACACACATAGAGATGGAAGGGTTTGGTTACATCAGGGAGTCCCAATGCAGGAGCCAATATTAAGGCTTGTTTGATATTATCAAATGCAGCTTGTTCATCCTTTCCCCAGATGAAAGAGTCATTGCCCTTTGTAAGGGCATGCAGAAGGGCTACCATCTTGGCAAATCCCGGAATCCACAGCCAGCAAAACCCTGCTGTACCGAAAATTTCCCTCAGTTGTTCAGTAGTCCCTGGAGGGGGAATGTGAAATACAGTCTCTTTTCTAGCCTCCGAAGGCCATCTCTTTCCCGCTTTTAATATATATCCCAGATAACTGACCTGCAGGATGGGAGTTTTTCGCTGTAGCTGAGCTCACCCATCTCTTACAACAGCTGGTCGGTGGCGTCAAAACAACTTTCTTTACAATCTGCTGCTAATAGTATATCATCCACATATTGCAGATGAGTTACCTGGGGATTGGTAGCCTGAAGGTGCGCCAGGTTTAGGTGTAGGGCTTCATCTTCCTTTTGGGACAATCCTGGATCCAATGTCCTTTCTCTTTGCAATAGGCACACTGATCCTTAGACAGAGGGCCCCTCCGATTTCCAGGAACTCTCTCCCTATCATTATGACTGCACTGTGGTGGCCAGGATCTTAGTCAACTTTCTGTCTTGCCTCTTATCCTTTCTCTTTCTCTCACTTCCTGCTCATTTTGCTTTCTTTCCTCTTTCTCTTCTTTCATCTCCCGGCTGTAAAAAACCTTTTCTGCTACCTGCACTAAATCCTTTAACGACTTTTCCTGTAAACCCTCTATTTTCTGGAGTTTTCTACAAATATCTCTGGCTGACTGGTCTATAAAGATTATAGTCACCATTGCCTTATACTCATCTGAGGTAGGGTCATAAGGTGTAAACCAGCTATATGCCTTCATCAGCCATTGAAGAAAGGCTGTGGGAGAGTCATCTGGCTCCTGAACTATCTCTCTTACCTTCATCAAATTGGTGGGCTTTTGAGCGGCCCCATGGACACATGATATTAGAGTCTGGCGGTAGACCTGCAGGCATTCCCTACCTCCGGATACGTTGTAATACCAGTTGGGGTGGGTGAGGGGAAAGCCATCATCAATCTCATTAGGGAGGATGGAAGGCCTCCTGTCCATTCCTGGCACAGTCTTTCTCGTCTAAAGGAGGACCCGTCTCCTTCCTCACTAGTCAAAAGGGACTGCAAGAGTAGCTGGCAATCATCCCAAGTGGGCTGGTGTGAGAATAGGACATATTCAAAGAAATATGTGCCTTGTATCTCACCTCCAAGACATGATAGTCACAGCCTGTCCTATAATAAAGTCATCCATCAAGAAAGTCAAAGAAGCAACAATGATAGAGACAAAAAGAACAAGACAGGCAATTTGACAAGGACACCCTTTTGGGTGGTACCACAGAATTCTGATTGAGAGGCTGCCTCACGGCAGCTGTCTCTGAAGAGAAACAGATGGGAGGAAGACCATGCAGGACCTAGCCTCCCCAAATGGAATCTGGAATGTCCTCCAGTTCCCAGTCAATCGATATTCTGACAAATATGTCTATCGCAGTGACTGAGCAGACGACCAAAAAGGTCCAGATAGGTGACTAAAGAGAAACAGTGGTATACCAGAAATCAGACTAACCTGTTCCGAGCTCGACCTCTGAGCCCAGTCTGTTGAGGGTTAAGGAAGGGCACGCTGTTTTCCAGGCAACGCACCAAAATGTAAGACCTGGAGTCTCACTGCTCAGGAGCTCAGGATTGCGCCCTTCACAGGAACAATCACAGACCACATCTCAATGAAATAGCAAAAGGTTTTATTGCTGTCGAGATAGGTCGCACCTCCAAAGACAGGACATGACCCTGAACATGCAAAGCACAGGGTTTTTATGCCTGAAAATCAGATCACTTTTGCTCTATACTTTACAGCTGGTTGTTTCTCAGAACAGTTCACCCTGCCCTTCAAGAGCTATCAGCACCTGGCTTCAATTCAAATAATCACAGTTGTTTTTTTTTTTCATTCCCAGGTGGTCCCTCATTTGTTCTGATGATGAAGTCACTGAATAATGTCATGTTGCAGTGTTAAGGGTGCAGGGATTTGTTTAGGAGCCTGTGCAAAACAACTGCCTCATTCAGTAAGGTAATTCAAGGCCCTGGAGAAGACTGTTCACCAACTTCATACAGAGATTGGGTTCAGCTCTAAAGAGGGCAGTAACAGACTGACACCAGATAAACACTGATGCAATTATTGGCACATGATACTGCAAATACCACATGTAGGAGAGCATTAGGGCATGAAAAGGAGGAGCGGCCCCAAGAGATGAATGATTAAGAGAGACAACTGCTATTGGCTCTCAGGAGCATCATGCCGACCTCACAGGACAAGCTACAGCTAGAGTTCCCAGTTCTCAAAACACCTGGTGTGCTATTTTGGGTGAATTCGGGCATTTACCAAAAAAAACTGTGAGGTTAAAATCTCTAGAACCCAAAATAGGAGGTGTGTTAACACAGAGGCAAGTTGTGCCTTTACTCACAGAAGGGAACAAGCAGATTCTGGCTCCAAGGGAATGCAAAGGTTCCCGGGGTTTCATGGCAGCTGTGGCAAAGGAAAGCACTGTACTAGGGATCACTGCCCAAGAGGGACATACAGGCTAACCTCTTGCCATCAGGAAACCAACAGAGGGGCCTGTCAGGCTTAGGCCCCTCATGCAACAATACGAGCTGTCTCCCATCAGGCAGCCATGAGGTACTAGGCAGGTAGGAAAATATCAACTGAGGATTTTAGACTAGATACACACCACTGCATGCAGCAGCACAGCTTTGCATCTGGCTGCAGATAAACCTCTAACCCTATCCACAAGGCTTCTATGTTACAAAGGAAATACAGCTGTTTATGGACCTGTGTATTCAGGGATGGTAAAGCGGATCTCTGGAAGAAGCAGAATAACTTCTACAGTATCTATTGTACACCCAGGTACTGTTGATGGGGACTGCAAGGAAAAAGGTAAAATTATGGCACATGTAAAACAGGAGATGCAAAAATAAGGCAGGGTTAGAATTTCTCAGCTGTTACTGTTCTCCTCCATCTAGGGCAAAGCCACACCCTGAAGAACGACAGGCACATTTGGCAGTACCGGAAATTGTGTGTTCTGGAAAACAGTGCCTAATGATCAGAGATCCAAATTAATGGCAGCAACAAATGTTGTTCCTTGAAATGAAGGAAATGACTTCAGTATCCTCTCCCAAAAGTCTTGGGATCCACAATGTGTGCTTCTTAAGGTTCATACAGTTTCTAGGAATCTGTAAAATTTCTCCAGTAGGACAAAGTGTATGGTGGATTAAATAGGTGGAACCAGAGGAACTGCCACACCCACGCCAGTGTTGCCATAGTAGCATAAGCTACAGGGCGGGGGATATGATTTCCTCGGAAATAATGCCCCCTAGAAGGTCCCTGGCAAACTCATCCCACTTGGAAAAGAGACGTGTTCTGAGATTTCTACGCTTCTTCAGTTGTGGCTCTGGGGCTAAAATAATAAATTCTTTGATCTTTCCCTGTGATACCTGAAACAGCACAATTAACTTTATAAAGAAATTTATTATTAGTAGATTGTTAACGGCTTTAATAAAAATAAGTTTAAGAAAAGTAATGAATTAAATTTAGTATTAATAGGCATTAAGAATAGTAAAATAATAATAGGCTCCTTCTTAAGAAATAATAGCATGAGAGGTGGAGCTGGCGGGAGTTTCCCCCTCCCTTCAGTGCCTTGTTCCTAGAGAAGATCATAAATCTTGGGCAGGACATATGGGAGGAGGGTTAACAAAGATGTAGTTAGATTTTGATATAGAGAAGGACTTTGGCAGGCATCTGATTTAGCTCCTGACTTTCCTCTTCATTGGTTAGCAATAATAAAACTATATTTGAGGTTTCTTTTCCTTTGTTTGCTCTGATCAAAAAGTTTCTAGGCCAAGATTATTTGTGGGTACTGCTTTATGTTTAATTGCATTTTGAGTTAAAATGTAAACTTTGTATTCTTGGTAAAAGTCTGAACGTTCTGGAATATATGCCAATTTTAAGGTGCCTTTTGTGAAATCATTATAAAAATACTAGCTTGATTTCAGTAAAGTTGCAGCAGAGTCAAAACCATCAAGGTGTCTCTGTCAATTCTTCGCCGAAACCGTGTCTTCCTGTCTAAAGCCTTGTTCTCCAGCGGAAGACGGGAGCCCGACTGGGCCGGTCCATGGCAGGGAACCAAGAGGGAACGTGACACCTTCTGTGGCCTGCCACTGAAGGAGAAATTCAGAAATAATTCCAGGAGTCTTTCTGCAGGATAAGTCTACTCTTTGCCCAAATGCTTAGACTTGCAGGGTCCTAACCATATTTAGATTGTTGAAATCATACACCGGGTGACTGGAGCTCAAAGGAACTTAAGGCAGACGGCACACGCAGAGTGCAAGATCTGTTCTAGCCACGTTCCTCCTTGAGCATCAGCCAGAGCTGAATGAATGACCTTGTTAAAGTAGGCAAAGACTGCTCCTGGCTTATGCCTCTTCTCCTTGCCTGATCATCAGAAGCCGTGCCTTAGACTCTCCCCTCAAACTCCTTGTGGGCCAACACAGGTGCGTACTGTGAGCGAAGCAGTGGAATTTGGGTAGAACACAAGGCCAACTGTTTCTGGAAAGGCTGCTTTAGGGTGGGATATGGGAAAATTCGCAAGAGGAAGGAAGGGTTTCACAGTTTGGAAGCAGAAGAGCGTTCCACGGTTTGGCCTGTAATTGGAGGCCTCGAGGGAGTGGGTGGGGCTTCAGGTCGGTATTTAAGGGTGAGCAGAGGACTCCTTTATGCATTTGCCATAGTCTGCACTTTCCTGGGTGTTGTTCTGAGTACACACTGGAGAGGAAGTACTCCTGTCAAAGTGTCTTCAGCAGGATGGAAGATCAGGCAGATGTGGGTGGCTGCAGCACGGCAAAGACATCCCGGCGTCAAAAGACTGTTTGGCAGGCCAAGCAGAAGGAGGTCTTGCTCTCAGTTTTCGCCAAGACACCTTACCCGAGCTTCAGGACCAGGCAGGAACTGGCCAGGGAATTCGGAGTTCCAGAGTCCTCCATCCGCGTGTGGTTTCAAAACCGCAGAAATAGAACTGGCATGTCGAGGAAGACCTCAAAGCAGACCACCGCAGGCTCCAGCCATGAAGCCTCCCAACAGCCTCCTGAAAAGCTTGTCGCCAGGGTACAACAAGCAAGAGGCCCGCCCTCAGAACGGAGAAGGCCTCGAACGCGGCTTAGTCCAGCGCAGATCAGCATGCTAGTGCAAGCTTTTGAGATCTCTCCATCCCCAGACTATGCCACGAGGGTGCAACTGGCCCTGAGCACAGGTTTGCCTGAGGACACCGTCCACATATGGTTCCAGAACAGAAAGGCCAGGCAGAAAGGCCGCGCTGGAGGCAGCACAGCTAAAGGTGAGGACCTGCCTGCCTCTCCTGGCCCGGAAAGGGCTCCTGGAGCATCGTGTTGCATTGAGCAGGAGGCTTCCCGCGACAGCTTGTTGACATCGGGTTCTGCAGGAGGCCAGTATGCAGAAGCGTTGATGTCAAGACCCGAACTCACCTTCTTCACAGAGGCCTACCCAGAATCCAGCAACTCCTGCCCTGTCCAGCTCTTCCTGGAGCAACTGGCGAGAACAGTGGAAGAGGAACAGGGACCAGCCGCTCTGGACCCAGATGTACCATGGGAGCAGATCGAACCAACACTCGAGGCTCCTCTCACAGAAGAAGAATATCAGGCTCTGTTGGACGATATTTGACCACATTGAGAACACCCAGAATTGGGACTGTAAAACCCGGTTGCCTGGACCCTAACCTGACCATTGTCTCAGAGACTCCAGCCAGAAATAAGCTTGGACAGATGCTCAGACTTGCACCTAAGAAAGGTGCAGAGCTCTAGCGATCCTGAGTAAGTGTTGGGGAAAAGATGGAAGGCCCTGGAGGTGCGAGGAACCTCACAAGAAGACCAACAGAAACAGCTGCCCCAGCCCCCAGGGGGCTTGCAGAGACTGAGCCATCAAATAAGGAGCATGCTTGGTCTGGACCTAGGGACCCTATATACACATAGCAGGTGGGAGGTGAATCCTTGTGCTTAATGTGGGTTGCCCTATGAGGGAGGTGTTGTGGAGTGGCCCAGCGGCGGTGGAGAGTTGTTTCTAACCTGGACTTTGTTGTTTCTAACCTGGACGGTTTTGAAGGACAGTTATATAATGTTAGCTTCAGTTATTATCAAGATAAATATGTAATTTGTCTGCTGTTGTACTCTGCGTCATTAAATTATTTTTAGGCATTACTATGACCTGTTATTCTTTTCATTTGGAAGTTAATGTAAAGAGGAGATATGATTATCTTTCAAGCTGAAAAGAGGTGTGATCATGACTCTTGGTTTTTAACTTGACTGCATATGGAATTAAGCAAAACACCCAAATTAAGGACACAATTGTAAAGTACTCTTGCTTGTTTGAAATAGTCTTCTCTACTTCTCTTCTGGATCTATAAAGCTGAAAAATATAACTTTAATCCATATCTTCATACTGCAAAACCAACCACTCATCTTTGCCTCATCTTCTACTGGAAACCTATACAAGGACATGGAAGAAGGAATGTTTTACTCTTTGTCTGTTCTTTTTCGCTTTGGTAGCAAGTCTATTTCTTCATTGACTATAGAACCTTCTTCTTGAGGAGTTCTGTGTATATGAAGGTGAGTTGAGCCAACCAGCCTCATGGACTAAGCCACTGATAGATTCCTCGATTTTCCATTTTTAGGCATCCACTGTTGAATTAATTGACTCACAGATTGTAAATCATTTTCATAAATCCTTTCCTATAAAGAGAGAGTTAGAGGGAAACATAAACTATGCATATAATTATCTTTCACATAGAACTACCAAATTTTCTGCTTTTAATAATGTTATGTAATTCATTCAGAAATCACTTAAACAACAGTACTTTTCATATGAGGAGTTATAGAAAAATATTCATCATCATGCAAAGGCAAAATGCTACCTACATTTTTGGGTATATTGATGGCATAGGAATTAAATTTTTTGATGCAGTTATATTCTAAAATATCATAATTGAATTACAAGTATTTTAATTTTTTGCAGCATTTATATATAGTTTATTTTTACCTCAAATTAGTCCCTTCTTCGTCTTAATTCACTCAACACACATTATAGTGTGTTCATTTTTTATTTTCTCAGGTTACAGAGATTCTATTTTATATGGGGATGACACCATGAAAATTAACTGTTCTATGCATGACACTGCTAATACCAAAATAGGATTCAAATAATGAGTAGACCTATCCGAATCACACTAGAATTCTCAGCAGAGACTATGAAAGCCAGAAGGGCTTGGATGGATATCATGCAGACACGAAGAGACCACCGATGCCAACCCAGACTACTATACCCAGTATATATGCAGCCATCCAGCCCTACAGAAGATACTAGAAGGAAAACCCCAACCCAATAATGTGAAATACACTCCAGAAAACACATTGAGGCCCACACCATGAGGGGAAGTCCATGCCTGACACTGCCTGGATGACCATGAACCAGAGTCAAGATAACCTAGAGACACACGATATCTGTAAACATGACAGACAAAAAATGACAATGAAAGATACTATGCTATAATCATTGATGAGTGCCTAGCCCAGTTGTCATCAGAGAGACATCACGAGGCATCTCATGGGAACAGATGCAGAGACCCTTATCCAAACACAATGATGTATCCAGGGGAACCCCACAAATGAGGGAATATGTATTGTAGGAACCAGAGATATTAAGGACACAACAAGCACATGGCCCACTGAGTCAACTGAGTTCATAGGGGATCAGAGACTGAAGGACAAAAACATAAACATTCTATGAGTCTTGTGAGCTAGGTTGTTGGCATACACCTTATGATTATTATCCTGATTTCGCTGAGGGACTTCCAACAATGAGAATGGGGGTGTCTCTGACTCTTTTTCCTGCTTTAGCTACACTTTCTCTCCTCATGTATTGCTTTGACCAACTCTGATGTGAGGGATTGTTCCTAGTTTTATTATAACTTGCTATGCCATCACATTTTTTTTTCATTGAAAATAAAATAAATGGAAAAAAAGCAGTGGATGAAGGAGAGGTGAGCTGGGCAGAGTTGGGCAGAGTAGTGGTGGATAGATTGTTTCTGGGAGGAGTGGAGGAAGAGGAAACTGCAGTTCAGATGTAGTGCATGAAACAACAACAAAAATAAAATGCTAAAACTAAATAAACTGTCAGCAGCTAGGGCTGTTGTTGAGCGCCTGCATTCCTAGCACTCAGGAAGTTAAAGGTAGGTGGATCTCTGTGCGTTCAAGCACAGGTTGTTCTATAAAGAGAGCCTGGGACAGGAAAATTGTTCAGAAAAAAAATTCTGTTTTCAAAGAAACAAAAAACTGTCAGCATTTTGTGTTTCATCTTTAGGAACTTTGTTTTATGTTCCACTTTTTTACTTTTTATTTTTTTAATATTAGATACAGTTTATTAACTTTGTATCCAAGCTGTAGACCAGTCCCCTCATTCCCTCCCTTTCCTACCCTCCATCCCTCATCTACTACCTACACCTTTCCAAGTCTACTGATAGGCGAGGGCTTCTGCCTGTTCCAACTGACCCTAGATTATCAGGCATCATCAGGTTTGCTGCAATGTCCTCCTCTGTGGCCTAGCAAATCTGATCCTGCCTTGTGAGGGGGGAAGTCAAAGAGCCAGCCATTGAGTTCATGTCTGTAATAGTCCCTGTTCCACTTAGTATGGTACCCACTTGGAGACAGAGCTAACATGGACTATATTTGAGCAGGGGTGCTAGGTTCTATGCGTACATTGTCCTTGGTTGGAGATACAGTCTCATAAAAGACCCCTGTGCCCTGATATATTTGGTCCTTGTGGAGTTCCTGCCCTCTCCAGGTCACACTAACTCCCCCTTTTTTTATATGATTCCCTATGCTCTGCCCAAGGTTTGGTTATGAGTCTCAGCACCTGCTTTGATATACTACTAGGTAGAGTCTTTCCCAGGTCCTCTGTGGTAGGCTAGGACCTCCTGTTTCTTGTTTTCTCCTATGTCCATCCCATTTGTCTTTCTACATGAGGATTGATCATCTTAACCCAGGTCCTCTTTCTTGTTTATCTTTTTGTTTATCTTCTTATAGATTTTAGTATGTTTATCCTATATTATAGGTCTAGCCTCCACTTAAAATCGAGTATATACCGTGTATGTCTTTCTGCTTCTGAGATACCTCACTCAGGATGATCTTTTCTAGATTGTTTGTTTGTTTGTTTCTTCATGTTTACATTTTATGACTTCTTTGAATGGTCTAGATATAAACCTGTCTGTTGCATAGCTGGAACAGTGGTTTCCCATTTTATAAGCTGCTTCACCACCTAAAGAATGGATGGCAAAAGCGTTTTAGTTTCATGTTGTTAGACCTAGAGTCTCACTGCTCAGGAGCTCAGGATTGTGCACTTCCCAGGAACACTCATAGACCACAACTTGAGGCAAAAGCAATAGTTTTATTCCAATTTCTATAGGGTCCCCCTACAAAGACAGGAGACAGCCCTAAATATGCAAAGGACAGGGTTTTATACCTGAAATTGAAACCACTTTTGCTCTATACATTGATTGTTCAGCAAGAATAGCATGAAGATAGTTTACACCTGGTTTTAGGTAGTATACAGCTGGTTGTAGATAGTTTACAGGTGGTTGTAGATAGTTGTTCTCAGAACAGTTGACCCTTTCCTTCAAGAGTTATCTACACCTGACTTCAATTCAAATAATCACTGTTGTTTTTCTCATTCCCAGGTGGTCTCTCACCCCCCCCCTTTTTTGCCTCAATTTTAACCCTAAAATTGTGGATCAACCTCATGGAGAGGTTGATACTCTTTCTGGAGCATCAGGACCTGAACTGCACTTATACTTTCCCAGAAAAAGGGGAGTTCTTGTCTGAGAGTTTATTGTCCCTGATGAGTTTCAGTTTCAGCCGGTAGCTGGAGGCTTGGAGTTTCCAGGTGTTGCAGGTTGATGAAAAGCCGGCTTAACATGTGACACGTGGATTCAAGCTATGATGCCCTCTATTTTGACGGCAGTTGGCGTGGTGAGGAAGATGTAATAAGGACCCTTCAACTGAGGTTCCAGATTCTGGCTGCCATGTCACTGCACATATACCAGATCCCCCACCTGGAACTGATGGGGCACCTAAAAGGACCCAGGCACATATGCACTGCCAACCTTGCTCCATATTTCTTTCTGCATAAGCTGCAGTACTTTTAGCCTGGACAAGTCAGAGTTACCACTAGTTATGTCAAGAGGGTCCCCAAGAAGAGTCAAGGTAGGAGAGCAGGAACCCCATATAGTAATTCAAAGGGAGTTAAGCCTAGTAGGGAGTGAGTATTTCTGACTCTAAAGAGGGCCAAGGGAAGAAGCACCACCCAGTCACCCCCAGTCTCCATTGTCAATTTTGTGAGAGTCTCTTTTAGAGTTCTATTTATTCTCTCTACTTGTCCTGAGATTTGGGGTCTATAAGCATGATGTAACTTCCAATCAAGTCCCAGAAATCTGGCCACCTCCTGGTTTACCTGAGCAAGGAAGGCTGGCCCATTGTCTGACCCAATTAGCTTTGGAATACCTTACTGAGGAAAAATGTCTTCCAGAATCTTTTGGTCACGACCATTGTGGTTTCTTTCTTTGTGGGAAAAATCTTCCACCCATCCTGAACAAGTGTCCACAAAAACCAGGAGATGTTTATTGTCATACCTGTCTGGTTTAATTTCAGTGAAATCCACCTCCCAATGCATTCTGGGTCTACTTCCTCTTAGCCGCTTTCCTGGGCTCTGGAAATTCTTACCTATGTTTACTCTCTGGCAAGGTTCACATGTCCTAGTCACTCTCTCAGTTAGGATGGTGAGGTTTAGTATTCGGTACGGGTATTGGAGGGCAACTTCAGCCAATTTCTTTGCCCCCAAGTAAGTCCACTTATGCTTCTGAGTTATCAATCTCTCAGCATCTTCCTGGGGTAGAATGATCTTACCTTTAGAGTCAATCCATGCCCCCACATTGGTGTTAAATATCCCATTTTTGCCATATTAACTTTAAGTCAGTTTCTGAGCAGTTTAGTCATTCTTCTCTGGGCAGTTCAGCTGTTAATACCACTGGGGCAGAGTTTCCTCTAGCAGCTACTTTAGCCTCCTGATCGGCCATGTTATTCCCCTTTGGTGCCCTGGAAGTCTCGACCTTCTGCTGTCCTAGGAATTGAATAATGCTTACCTTGTTGGGCAGCAACAGTGCATTGAGCAAAGTCAGAATCTTGTTTTTATTTTTTATCTCTTTTTATTTTTTATCTCTTTACCAGCTGATGTTAGCAGGCCTCTCTGATGATAGATGGCCCCGTGCACATGGGCTGTTTATGAGGCATACTGACTATCAGTATAGATGTTTATCTTTTTACCCTTTTCCAGAGTTAAATCCTGGGTTAAAGCAATCAATTCAGCCTGCTGAACAGAAGTGCCCTCTGGCAATGCCTGGGCCCATATTACCTTATGTCCATCTACCACCACTGCCTCTGCCTTTCTCTTCCATTCTCAAAAAAACTGCTCCTATCCATATAGTATGTCACCTCAGCTTTATGAAGAGGGTGATCTTTCAAGTCCTTGCACCATCCCTGTTCCTTTGCTAGAACGTGCAAACAATCATGCTCCAGGGGCTGGATTTCTAGATCCGTAAATAAGGTGGCAGGGTTTAGCTCCATAGCCAGTTCAAAGGTGACTCTATCATTATTCAAGTGCAAAGCCTGGTAAGGTGTCATGCAAGTGTTCGTGAGCCAGCAATCAGGTGGCTGCCTTATGACACTCTCAGGGGCATGAGGAGCATAGATGGTGAGGTCCTGTCATAGAGTCAGTTTGTCTGCATCTTTTACTAGTGCCACTACTACTGCTATTATTCGAAGGCAGGTTGGCCATCTTGCCACTACTGAATCAAGCATTTTGGATAGATAGGCTACTGGTCTCTTCCAGGGTCCAATTTTCTGTGTTAGCAACTCCTTGGCCATTCCCTGTTTCTCAGCCACATAAAGATGGAAGGGTTTGGTTACATCAGGGAGTCCCAATGCTAGGGCCGACATTAAGGCTTGTTTGATATTATCGAATGTGGCTTGTTCATCCTTTCCCCAGATGAAAGTCTTTGCCCTTTGAAAGGGCATATAGATGGGCTGCCATCTTGGCAAATCCTGCAATCCACAGCTGGCAAAACCCTGCTGTACCTAAAATTTCCCTCAGTTGTTTAGTAGTCTGTGGAGGGGGAATATGAAATACAGTCTCTTTTCTAGCCTCTGATAGCCATTTCTTTTCCTCTCTTAATATATATCCCTGATAACTGACCTGTTTCCTGCAGAGCTGGGCCTTTATTGCTGATGCTCTATATCCAAGGTCACCCAGCTCTTGTAACAGCTAGTTGGTGGCTTTAAGGCAGGTTTCTTTACAATTTGCAGCTAATAGAATGTCATCCACATATTGGGGAAAAGTTACCTGGGGATTGGTGGCCCAGAAGTGTGCCAGGTCCCAGTGTAGGGCTTCATCAAATATAGTAGAAGAATTTTTAAACCTTGAGGAAGTTGAGTTCATGTAAGCTCACCTGAGTCCCCTGAGTCTGTGTCTTTCCATTCAAAAGCAAAAATGTCTTGCCTTGTAGGGCTGAGTTGGAGACAAAAAAATAAAATGTGTCCTTAAGGTCCAGGACCATATACCAAACCCTGTCAGGGGGAGGGGAACTCAACAAGTTATATGTGTTGGGTGCGGTAGGGTGTAAGTTCATGACCTGTTTGTTAATTCCCTCAAGTCCTGTAGGGGTCAATAGTCATTGCATCCAGGCTTCTGAATTGGCAGCAATAGAGTATTCCAGGCAGAATAGCACCTTCTGAGAACCCCTAGATCAAGGAACCTCTGTTTGTGAGGGTGGATCCTCACGGGTTATCTTAGACATTGGATATTGTTACACCGTGATTGGGGTAGCCTGAGGCTTCAGCTCTATCAGAACTGGAGCTGTTTCTCTGCTTTTCCTAGGCCATCTGTTTCAGCCCATGCCCGGGGAATCTCTGTAGCCACCAGTCAATGTCTTTTTCTGGACTTACCTTTTCAGAAAGGCGGCATTCATCTTCCAGTTGAATTGTCAGTACATGAATGGGATCTCCTTTATTGTCTGTCAAATGTGGGCCATCTGGTCTAAAATGGATATGGGCTCCTATCTTAGTTAGAATATCTCGCCCTAACAGTGGGTATGGGCATTCAGGGAGAACTAAGAATGAGTGGTATACCCGGTCCACTCCAAGGTCCACCATTCTTCGGGTAGTCCATGAGCATTGTTTACATCCAGTGGCTCCTTGGACCGATGATTTCTTCTTTTTTAGCTTCAAAATCTTGTAACAGAACAGAATGCTGGAAGCCAGTGTCCACCAAGAAGTGGACTGGCTTCCCGTCCATCTTAAGGGTTACCCTGGGCTCTGGGTGAGGGGTCAAACTCTGTCCCCCCCAATCACTGTCATCATCCAGGGTTAGGACCTGGGTCTCCAGGGCTTGGGCATTCGGTTTTTCTGGCTTTTTCGTCCTTTTAGGACAATCCTTGATCCAATGTCCTTTCTCCTTGCAATATGCACACTGATCCTTAGACAGAGGGCCTCCTGGAGTCTGGAGGGTCTTAATCTTGACAGCAAGGATCTTGTCAAGGTGAAGGGTGCCCTCGTGTGGCCATTCAACCTGAAAAGTAGGCCACTCTGAGGAACAGAAAGTTTGCCATTTTCCCCTTTTAACTTCAACTGAAATGTTATGTGCCCTATATCTCACCTCTGAGAAATGATCAAGGGTGAGGGATAAGGGTGTAGTCACAGTTTGTCCCATAATAAAGTCGTCTGTCAAGAAAGTCAAAGAGGAAACACAGATAGAGACAAAGAGAACAAGACAGACATTTAGACAAGGACGCCCTTGCAGGTGGTACCACAGAACTCTGATTGAAAGGCTGCCTGGCGGCAGCCATCTCTAACAGTAAATAGATGGGAGGAGCAGCGTCCCAATCCTAGCCTCCCAAACCGGAGCGTCCTCCAGTTCCCAGTCAAGTGATAGTTTGATACGTCTGTCTATCACAATGAATGATCAGATGACTAAAAAAAGGTCTAGATAGGCGCCTAAACAGAAACAGATTGGTAAGACAGAAACAAGCAAAGCAAAACAGAAATTAGACTAACCTGTTTTGAGCTCAACCTCCGAACTCAGTCTGATAAGGGTTGGGGAAGGGGCACGCCCTTTCCCGGTCAAACGCACCAAAAATGTAAGGCCTGGGGTCTCACAGCTCAGGAGTTCAAGATTGCGCCCTTCCCAGAAATCCCCACAGACCACGACTCCATGCAAAAGCAAGAGTTTTTTGTTTGTTTGTTTGTTTGTTTGTTTGTTTTTTGTTTTTCCAATCGTGATACGGTCACCCCTCCAAAGACAGGAGACGACCCCAAGCATGCAAAGCACAGGATTTTTATACTTAAAAATCTGGCCACTTTTGCTCTATACATTGATTGGTCAGCAAGAATAGCATGAAGATAGTTTACAGCTAGTTGTTTGCAGTTTTTGGCCATTTGTGAGTTTTCTCAAAACAATTCACCCTGCCGTTATTTTTTAAAACCTATCTCGGAGCAGTTCATCCTGCCTTTTGAGAGCTACATGGCTCTGGCTTTAATTCAAAGATGGGAATATTCACAGCTGTTTTTTATTTTACAGTTGTTTGCATTCTCAGGTGGTCTCTCAGATGGAGATGAAGAGAGAGAGAGAAGGAGACAGCAGGACATGATAGCGGAAGAGAGAGAAGGGGGCACCCCAACAGAGAAGGGGGAGAGCGCAAGAAGGCAATAGCAAGAGGGCGAGAGGCCAAGAGAGAGACAAAGTGGGCAGGCAGATCCTTTTAAGGAGCAAAGTAACCACACCTGCCCTCCCTGGCAGTCAACACGTAATGACATCACAGGTTGCTAGGAAAGCCAGAAACAGGTGCCTAAATACTAAGAGTTGGCATAGGCCTTTAATCCCAGTACTCTGCCAGGCAGAAGCAGGCCAGTCTCTGTGAGTTCAAGGTCAGGCTGGTCTACAGATCTAGTCCAAGATAGCCAAGGCTAAAAGGAGAAACCCTCTCTCAAAATACCAAAATATTCATATGTATAATTAATATATTCTCACTAAATATAGTAATAGAAACCAATATATTTAATAAATATGTTATAGATTAATATATACATTTTGTTTTAATCATATGTATATGTTTCAATTTATGTTTTAATCATATAGATATATTATTGAAATAAAAAATCTGAGCCAGGCTTTGTGGCACATATCTCTAATCCTGTCTCTCTAGGAGACACAAGCATGCTGCTGTGTAAGTTCAGTGTCACCCTGGTCTACAAAGCAAGTCCAGGACATGCACGGCTAGAGAGAAACATTGTCTAAAAAAACAGGCTAGATGTGTGGCTAGATATATCTGAAATCACATAGTGTGACAAGGCTATAAAAAAGTCTTACGAGGCATGGTGACACACATCCATAGTCCCAGCACTTGAGAGGCAGATGAAGGTAGGTCTCTGTGAGTTCAAGGTCAGCCTGGTTTACAAAGAGAGTCCTGGATTGGCAATGATGCACTGAGATACCATGTCGCAAAAATAAAACATTAAATTAAATTAAAAAAAATCAAAGCCTGGATTGTTGGCAAATGCCTCTAATACTAGCACTATGACTGGCAGAAGGAAATGGATCTGTGTTAGTTTAAGGCCTGCCTGGTCTAGAAAGTATGACAGGTCAGTCAAGGCTATACAGAAAATCTCTTTCTCAAAAACCAATATCCTGGGATGTAAACAAAAAAACCTTCTAGTATCTGAAGGTTGTTTCTTTTTTTTAACTTTTAAAAAAATTATGTTTTTGTAAATTACAGTTTATTCACATTGTATCCATGCTGTGGCTCCATCCTTCATCCCCTCCTTTATTCAACCTCCTAACTTCCTCCTATTTCTGTCCTAAAGTCCACTGATATGGGAGGTCCTCCTCCACTTTCATCTGACCCTAGCCTATGAGATCTCATCAGAACTGGCTGCATTGTCCTCTACTGTGGCCTGCTCCCCCATCAAGGGGAGGTGACCAAAGAGCCAGACACTGAGTTCATATCAAAGACAGTTCCTGTTCCCATTACTAGGAAACTCACTTGGAGACTGAGCTGCCATGGAATATCTCTGGGCAGGAGTTGAAGAGGTTCAAGGTTATCTCCATGCATGGTCTTTGGTTGGAGTATCAGTCCCAATGCTCTCCTTGTGGAACTCCTGCCCCCTCAAAAGTCTTCCTTAGTCATCAGGGAAATAAAAATCAAAATGAACCCAGGATATCACATTACACCTATCCGAACAGAAAAGATCGAAAACTCAAGTGACAACACATGCTGGAGAGGATGTGTGAAAAGGGGAACACTCCTCCATGTCTGGTCGTGATGTAAACTTGTACAACCACTTTGGAAATCAATGTGGTAATTTCTCAGAAAATTAGGAATAGTGCTACCTCCAGATCCAGCTATACCACTCCTAGGTATATATCCAAAATTTGATCAAGTGTACAACAAGGACATTTGCTGGACCATGTTTGTAGCTGCTTTATTTGTAATAGCCAGAAGCTGGAAACAACCCAGGTCCCACTGCATTGAGGAATGGATATAGGAATTGTGGTACTTTTACACATGGGAATACTACTAAGCATTTAAAAATAAGGAAATCATGAAACTGGCAGGCAAATGGTGGGATCTAGAAAAGATCATCCTGAGTGAGGTATCCCAAAAGCAGAAAGACACACAGGGTATATACTCACTCATAAGTGGGTATTAGACATATAATACAGGATAAACATACTAAAATCTGTACTCCCTAAGAATCTACTAAAAAAAATTTTTTTAATCTGTTTTTCATCATAGCCTTGGAGGAAGTAAATTATTTACCATGTTCACTTATAACGTAATGGAGGAAGTCACCAATTGTGGTTGTGTTCTATATTTTGAAACATTGGAGTAGGTATTGAAGTTTGATGTATGTGTATCAAATCCAATCACAGAAGTTTATTAGGTAAATCTGTTATTCTTTCTGTGGCTGCTGTTGATCTAATGCATTTCCACTTGCTGATAGGTATGTTTCTGCTGAAAAGTATAGAATGGGATTCCCATCATCTATGTGATCCATTGCTTATTTATACCATGTGGTATGTGATCATGCTTTTCAATGAAGGGCCTCTGAGAAAGCATGGTGCTTTTGTTTTTCATTTTCACAAATTCCTTTAAGATGTTTGTTTTCAAGCCTGATTTGGATGTCAGTAATTAGGCAAAGCTGCATTTGAAGTCTTGATTCTCATGTCAGCTTTCTGAGTACACGTCCAAGGGTGGAAGATGTTCCCCCAATGTGTTCTATTTTTACCAACATTAATGTTAAAATGCTTAATAGTGTATATGTATGTATGTATATATGCATAAATATATATGAATATATATATACACACATATATATGTTATTTGAAGTTCCATTCTTCTTATGTTCCCATTAGTTACTACATGACACATAATGTTGAAGTACTGCCTTCTGAGAGAATTATCTAGAGGTGCTGAATAATGTAACAGCAATGATATTTATTTCAAAACAGCATGTTGTGTGTGTATGTGTAATCTGACTATGGGTTCTTAGGCCATGACAAATGTATGAAGACTTGGTGACAGCTTTGTGGGGTTTATTTTAGTCATTGTTATATGTTCAAAGTCATGTTGCCAGTTTTGCTTACCACAGACATTCCCCACTGAGTTCATTGATACTCAAATAAACTTAATTGAAATATTACATCAGTAAAATATTGTCTTCTATCCAGATTATAAACCTATTGTCCTATAAGGATGGAAGAACATGAAATAATAATAATAATAATAATAATAATAATAAATGCTATGTACAAATTAAAATGATATAATGCTGTCATTTTTTTGGAATGTGTTAGTTCATTCTTAGGAGTAAAGACTTATTCATAAAACTGTCTCAGATCTACAAGTGAATGTCAGAGTTGTCTCAGTGGGAATAGTTGGTTGTTTCTAAGCCTGATGATTTGAGCTCAATTTCTGGGTAGCCAATATTACTCCTATAGAATTTTTCTAATATTTCTATACTTGGGCCTTTGTATGTACAAATTCACACACCAGCACATACATAAATCATTTTTAAACCTAAATAAGGGCCAGTTCTTTCACTGGTCAAAAGACTCTTTGGGTTTCATGTTGAAAACTCATATATGGGATGTAAACAGATAGTAAACAGCAATAAGTTGTCCTCTCATGGCACATACATACTCAAACATTTTTCAATGGATGAAATTAAAGCAAAGGAGAAAACCCACTTACTGACAACATCAGAAATGATTTTGCAATTGTAAATAAATGTAGAATTTGAAGACTTATTACTGTTCATTGAAAGAAAAAAAATGTTACCTGTGTACATCTTATTTTATCCATTCATTCCTTGATTCAAGAATAAGTCATTAAAAATATCTTAGCTTTGCTCAGAGATGCATCCCTGTCATCGTAGACCTGGGAGTCCATGGAAACCTAATCTTTCTGAGATTATGGTCAGCTTGGTCCACACAATTAGCTCTCTTTTGTGTTTGTTCGTTCATTTATTTGTTTGTTTTTTAGACAAAATTTCCTTGTGTAGTCTTGGCTGTCCTAGATCTACTTTGTAGACCTGGCTGGCCTCAAATTCAAGTCTCTTCTTCCCTGAGTGCTGGGATTACAGGTGTGTGCCACCATGCCCAGCTCCAAAACTGAGTTCTAAAACAGGCATGGCTATGTAGAAATATCATGTATTTAAATGATCCCCCAAAATGTACTTTGTATCTCAAATTATAGGTTTTTTCCCCCTCAGGGATAGTGTCCACAGAGCTGCGTCCTGGTACTGTTCCTGGTCCTGGTCCTGGTCCTGGTCCTCAGAGCCTAGCTCTTGGCCCAGCTGTGGCCCCCAAATTCTGCTGTCAAGCACTGGCCCTGCTGGGCTTTTTTTTTCTGGGGCTCAATCTATCCCAGTAGACCCCCTGCACACCAACTACACACCTGACAGCATCTTCTATAAATGGATGCACATGCCCAACTCGCAGAAAACTCTCAACAAAAACAGGCTCCATACCCCTTGGCTAAGCCACCCACTGTGGGCCGATGGGGAGGCCCCATCTCTGAATACATCACTTAAGTTGAGTAAGCAACACCTTTTTAATAATAATAGTATGAAACCAACAATAATAACACAAGAGTGAAAAACAGCAATTTAAAAATATATAAAATTAAGGGAATCTTTTCTCTAAGGGGAGCAGGCGCAGGGTGCAGCTCAGCCGGCAATTGTACCAACTATATGTCTACCTCGGGCAGCGAGGACAGGGGATTGGGTGCCCCCAAGTGCACTACAGTGGAGAAAACAGTAGCTCATCAGCCAAGTCCACAAGGCCCTGTGCATCCTCTGATACTAAAGCCAGAGGTTTCACTGGTCCAGCTTCTGGCAAGACTGGGGATCCTGCAGCCATGGGATCCAAGAGCTCAGCATCCTCTTGGGGCTTAGCATCTGCCCCCAAAGCCAGGCTCCGTTTCTCCTATGCCACCAAGGTGTCTTGCATTGGCAGCTCTGCAGTTGAGGTCCCAAGTAGCCCTGGATCTGAGCAAAAAAAGGGGTGAGCCATCATCTGGGATAAGGGAGCAGCCTGAAGGCACGCAGAATGGGGTGAGCTAACCCAAGATGGCCTCTCCATGCCAGAGAAGGCACAGTCCCCTCTCCTACCCGCAGGACAGTCGATTTGACAGTCTTCCTCCTCTGCTTCCTTGGCCAGAGCTTCAGGACACTTCCCCTGTGGGACACGGGGTTGGAATCAGCTGCTACCTCACTAGGCGCCTCCCTCGGGTCCTCATCCTCCTCCTAATTCTCCTCCTCCTTCTCAGGCTTCAGCTCATCTAGGGCTTATCCATTACCCGGAGGATCTCCCCAGATTGGCAGTCCAACTCTGCAGTGGGCACATGGATCCTGGCATAGTCCAGCAGCCGTCTCACAATGGCAAGGTCCGGGGCCCCAGAGAAATCCTGGGAGAATTTCTGCAGCCACTGGGACAAGAACGAGAAGATGGCACTATGGGTGAGAGCAGGAAAAAGGGACACTGTGTCAGGAGCCTGGCTTCTCTTTGGAACTGTGGGGGGGCATTGGTATACCCCAGGGCCTTTCCTTTTTTGTCTCTCCCTCTGCTGCTCAAAACCTAGGAGCCCAGTGGGAAACCTCTGTCCTCTACCAGCAGGTTAGGTCGTGAGGACATTCCCTAGGTAGATAACCCCAAAGGTGAGGCTCCTGGCCAAAATTGGCCCTCCACCCTGGCCTTAAACGCCCCTTCCTGCTCACCTCCCCCTCCACCCCAAGCTTACTCATGTCTTTGTCTGCTTTTCCGCCTGAAGGATCTATACCTGTGACAGTCCACGGGGGTGTTACCCCTACTGCCCCGTGTCCCCAAGCCACCCAGACATCTAGAAGGAACTATTAGAATCTTCCCAGGGATGGGTGTGGGGGTGCTAGGGGCTCCATCCATAACAAACACCGCAAATGGGGTCCAGAATCCTTTACACAAACTGGGAAAGGTCGCTCAGGGCATGAGAAAGGGTGGTGTGTGAGATTCCCTGGGGAAGGTGAATGGTACCTGTTAGAGCCCCACCCTGCCACAATCACCCATGTTTGGCCATGTCACTTTAAGGCGTCTGGCCTGGGACTCAGGCTGCTGGGACTCACACGTCCGGTTCTGTGAGGGCACAGGGCACTGGCCCTGGGAAACAGCAGGAGAAGATCTGAGAGCTGGCTAGATCCCCGGTGGAACCACTCTCCTGCCTTTTCAGCATCAGGTCCAGAACCAACCAGATGGTGGCAATCTTTGGATAAAGGGCCAGAAGGTGGGCAAATAGGGAATCATCTGCTTCACATAGTCCATGCGATCATTGCTGAGCATGAGGATGCCATGCAGTAAGGCTCACTACCTTTCGCTATGAGGAAGGACCAGGGCAGGAGGGAGGCTTTAAGTGTGCAAACCCCGAGGGGCACCAATGACCACTTTCCCTACACCTAAGCGGGAAACAGGCATGAAAAGCGTTCCTCAGTGTCCCAACAGGAACACTCTTCCAGGCTGCGATCGCGGTGGATGGGGGGTGGGGTGGACCAGAAAGCTTCCCTGCTGCAGGACAGCCCTGGTTACCTTGGTCTCCCAGTGGGGAACAGGCCAGAAATGTGTCATGGAGCGCACCACATGTCTCCAGCAGCAGCACAGGCGACAACCGCTGTCTTCTCTGAGACCTGAGCCCGTGGAGGTCTGGAAGCAGAACAGACTCATCTCTCCAGCTCCTCTGGACCAGCTGGTCTGTCCAGGCTGCTGTTGCTGCTGCTGGCCTCCCGTTACCTGGCAACCAGGGTTCCAAGTTCCATCCGGAACCGGGCTGAGGAAGCATGGTCACTTCCTGGAGTCACCCTGCCAGAGCCTCCCGTTCATGGGTTCTCCCTGGAGGCCATCAGCCCTGCAGGCTCTGCTGATTAAACAAACCATCAACAGTTCCAGAGAGAAATGATGGAGAAGTTGCCTCCCGTCACCACTAGAGGGCATAGAGTCACATGAGAGGGTGCAAGGATGAAAAAAACAGCAGCAGCAGAGAGGGATGGCTACCATCCTTCTTTAATCTTTTATTATTATCATCATCATCATCATCATCATCATCATCATTCCATTCTTCTTCCCTAGTATACTGAAAACAAATTCACCTTCTTTCATTTCACCTACTGAACTAAAATGTTCTCATCTCTCAGCCTTTGAATATGTATGTTCTTTATCTTTTCTGGGGTGTTAGGTACCTCTTCCTTTCCTTTAGGTTTCATAGTGGAATTCATAGTGGTGTATACATTTCTATGCATGGTCTATGGGTTTGTTTATGGTGGATTACCCCACAAGATTGTAAGCTTATAGAGAAAGTGGTGTTTACATCAATCATTTTTGTGTGTTCAGGACTTAGCAGAGTATTGGGTACCTAATTCACAATAACTATCTGTGGAAGGACAAATAACCTTTTAAAAAGTAAATTCCTTTAACAAAGTCTTCATAATCTGATAGTAAAACAGAATTCTCACCTAAAGGATGGGAGCATGTAGCATTTTATTTGTTAATGACAGCCATTGTGCCATCTGTAAAAAACTTTTCCTGGAGTCTTTTTATCTTGTTCTGTTACTGCTGTTACTAGGACAGCCTACTCTATGCCTGTTGCCTTCTCTGTGTTCTCTTTAATTTATCCCATAACAAGTTACTTCCTTTAAGCTTTAGTGAAATTTAGCATCTGGCTTCATTATATCTAAAGATTATCTGTTTCTGCCTGTTTTGTACAGAAGGCAGGAATACAACTCAGAGGTAGAACATTTGCTTCATATATAGGAGGTAAGGAAGGAGGAGGAAGGGGAGGAGAAAAAAAGAACAGGAGAATCGAAACATTGCTTTTCCTTATGCAGATGTACTTCCTTCAATACAGGAGTTAACAGTCTTCTTGTCTCTGCATTCCAAATAAGGTAGAAATTCCAGATACAGCAACAGTGATACTTATTTGGTGTTAGTTTTTAACCTGGTCCTTCTCCTGACATTTACCTGCTTTATATGTATTTGGTTTTATGTATATGTTCATTTTATGGGATGAATCAATTTTTTTATTAGGTTTTATGAGAAGTCATATTCTCAGAAAGTGTCCTGAGCTTTGAATCCTACCATACTTATCCATAGGAGCCCATATCTGCAAAGGTGATTATGTCTTCTCTGTACATCATTTGATGTTATGACTTCAGGATTCATCTTGAACCTTGTTTTCAAGAGAATGTTGTAAACAAGCCTTAAGCTTAGCAGGCATTTTGTGCCTCATGAAAAAAATTTCATCATAAAATGTCCTGTCTGAAAAGAGCATCTGAGATCATTGTACAATGCACTCAGTTATTTTCATTTTAGTCATTAACATTATTAGTACTATTTAATGTTTTTCATTACTTTGTTAGAGACACAAATATGATGACCCTGGTGTAAGGGACTGTGTACACACTGTTAACTAAGAAAATAAAACCACACATTCAAAACAAGTAAAACCTCCAAATATTGATAAGAATTAGGTTTAGATTTAGTGCCCAAAAATAATTCAGTTGAAATGTGGGAATGACATTGAAACACCATTATTCAGCAAATGTTTAGAATATATATGTAAATATGATGAAAGAAATGTACACATAAACACAACTTAAAAATTCTTGGCACATGGTATATACTCACTCATATAGACATATAATATAGGATAAACCTACTAAAATCTGTACATCTAAAGAAACTAATCAAGAGGGAGGATCCTGACTAAAATGCTCAATCCCTATCCTGTAAGGCAAAGAGGATGGACATCAGAAGAAGAAGAAAACAGGAAACAAGTTTGGAACCTGCCACAGAGGCCCTCTAAAAGGCTCTGCCCTGCAGACTATCAAAGCAGATGCTGAGACTTATGGCCAAGTGTTGGGCAGAGTACATGGAATCTTATGAAAGAAGTGGGAAATAGTAAGATCTGGAGAGGACAGAAACTCCACAAGGAGAGCAACAGAATGAGAAAATTTGAACACCAGGGTCTTTCCAGAGACTCATACTCCAACCAAGTACCATGCATGGAGATAACCTAGAACCCCTGCATAGATGTAGCCCATGACAGTTAGTGTCCAAGTGGGTTACATAGTAATGGGAAGAGGGACTGCCTGTAACATAAACTGATTGGCCTGCTCTTTGATCTCAGGCCACAGAGGAAGACAATGCAGCCACTCCTCATGAGATCTAACAGACTAAGATCAGAAGGAAGGAAAGGGAGACCTCCCCTATCAGTGGACTTGGGGAGGATCATTCATGAAGAAAGGGAAAAGTAGGTGGGGTTAGGAGGGGAGGAAGGAGGGGCTTATGGGGGGGATACAAAGTGAATAAAGTGTAATTATTAAAAGTTTAAAAAATTAAAAAAATATTTAACACAAATAATTAAATAAATAATGATAAAAAAATTCTTGGGCACACATACAAAAAGTGGGACTTCATTAAGATTTTTTTTTCCTTTTTGTTTTCTTGACAGGAAAAGTTTGAACATGTTTCTCCCCTGTCCTCCTTTTTATTCTCCTCCCTCCCCTTCCCTTCCCTGCCTTCCTTGCTCAGTGTGAATTTACAAACATTGCACTTGAATGGATGCATTGCCAAAAGGACCCCTGCAGCCTCACTTCTAAACCTTGAACCTCAAATGCATTCTAGCTATTTTTTTTTCTTGCATTGGTGATTAAGTAAAGCAACTCATTTTTGGGGGGGTAGGGGTAGATACCCAGACATGGTGAATTCCTCATCTACTCCTCCCCATTCCCCATGCTTACGACCTTTAGCACTTTGGGGAGCACATTGACAGAGGTTCCCCACCCATTCAAACCACAATCATACATGTGCTTTCTAAGATTTTCTAATAAAATTCTTTTAGTTGCCAGTATGAGACCTTAACTAAAAAAGAATTGTTTTCATTCTCAGGTGACAATCTCATAAGTACAGCCATAATAATAAGTGACATATCAAGATGCTCAGGTGGGTATTCTGTGTACAGTGCCAGTACACAGGCTCAGACCCAGGAACTCAGTGGAGCCAAGCCTTCCCTATTTGAGTTTGGTTCACTTCCTTGTTGAAGCCACCTATGGCTAAAAAAAAGAAGTTTGTGGGATTGGGAGTGTACCTCACTTGATACGAGGTGGAGCAGAAGGATCAGAAATTCAAGGTCATCTTATAGCTGTTTAGTTTAAGGCCGGGCTGGGCTACAGGGGACCCTAACCAAATAATAATAATAGTAATAACTACAATACCTTTCAACTAAGAGCATTATTTGGTGGTCATTGTTCCAAGCTAGAGCTAACCTCAGGTCACCGACCTTCCTCATAGAGATAGCAAGGAGGCAACAAGGTCAAGCCCAGAAAGATTATCTGCACACAGACCCCGCTCCAACTGAGCCTTCCTCGCCAAATATGTGGAAATATGTGTTTCCACTGATGACCAGAGGTGCCCCAGCTTGTAGTGTTGGGAGCATGGGGAAGGCAAAGTCACAATGGAGCACAGCTGTTTGATCACCAGCCCACTGAGACCATCACAAGCAAACAAAATCACAAAAGTACAACAAAGGAAAAAAATGTACTGGGTATAATGCGCTCAAAGAGAATGGAAGAAAAAATACCAAAAACTCAGAACAGTGGCCTGTCTCTCTATGGGCCCTCTATCCTATTCCATTAGTGGTGACCTACCCCCAAATCAGGCTCCATCCAACTACACCCGAGTTTGGAATGATGACCTGCATTCAGCCAGACCAGAGAATGGAGCAGCAACATATTTGTTGATCTCTGTCTACCAGACCAGAGCCCAAAGCACCAGCCAAACTCTGCCAGACCAGAGACCACAGCAGCAGCAAATTTCTGCCAGATCAGAGGCCAGAGCAGGGGACACACTCTGCCAGACCCGAGGCCAGAGTAGTGGATAAGATCTGCCAGACCAGAGACCAGAGAACATTGGCAGAGGTGCCAATCCTGGGGCTCCACATACTGTATCAATCCCTTGTCACATTCTTGCCACTCTCACTGGAGACTGTGAAGCATGGCTCAAGCCTCCTGAAATGGGAAAAAAATCAGGTCTAGGGGGATAGAAGGATTTTGTCCCATGTCCTCAGTCAGTCCCAGAGAGAAAAAATGACAGCGAGAGTCAAAACAGTTAAACAAGACACAGACTAGATCCCATTGCTTGTGCAGCAGAAAAATACACAGAGCCAGACAGCAGATCCCACCACTCCTGCAGTGGAAAAGGAAAGTAGGATATCAGTGAATCTCTGCTGCAGGGGCTACCTGCATTATCCTTGTCCAAAGATCCAGAGATCAAAGAAAACTCGGTGCTCAACTCCCTTTACAGATGTGCCCTTTTGGGGGGGGGTCTGGAAAGTCTTCCAGACCCCCTGTGGCCCACAGCTGTCCAGAGCATCAGCTCTAACCTTTCTGATGACACATATTACACATTTTGCCTTGAGTCCCAAAAAAACAAACTAGAGAAACACCAAGAAAGACACAGACACATACAGACAGAGTGCTCATTTACTGGCTGTTGTTCAGCTCCATGTGCCTGGGGTGCTTGGGAGACTTGGGGATCCAATATAAGAACCCATATGTTATGGCCAGATCTTAGGGTGACCAAAGATCATCAGGAGCCAGACCACATATGCAAGAGCAAAGAGTTTTATTTGGGCTTATGCTGGGTCTCTACATTTTTACAAACACAGTGGATCAGAGAGAGCCCTGAGCAGGTGCATGGCAGGGTTTTGATTGGGGTTTTAGGAAGGACCAGGAAGTTCTGGTTTAATAGTTACAGGATTGGTTGACATTCAGCAAGGGCAAGCTTTTTACAAAGTGATTGGCTAGCTAACATAACTAACATTGAGGGAGCTATCTCTAGGCCTCAGGAATGTTGGGTATTTTCTTTGTCACTGAAGGTTCTACTACAAAGTTGGTAGACTGCTCAGCACAAATGCCCCACTTTGAGATAAGATACCTTCCCATTCTTGTTATCCTCAGGCTGTTCCTTGGGTAAGGAATCTTACGACCTTGTATTTGGAATTGGTGACCCATGGTCCAATTCCTGGTGGCTTTATAATAGAGTCACTATTCTGGTGAAATTTAAGTGCCCTTTTTTAGGCCTAGTTCCTGGTGACCTTTGAAGATGTCTCTCCATTCTAAAAGATCCATTTGGATTTTGTGGGGGTTATAAATTATATGTCCTGTGTCAGAGAGCACTCAAATATTAAGCTGTGATATAGAAGAGTAGAACTGATGATGTAAAGGATTTACTATCGCTGAGAAACTAGTGGTACCAGTTAGAATTTAGCTGAGGGAAGACTGCCTGTAAAACACTCCACAGATACGCAGTATGCTAACCAGACCTGTTAGAGATTAGGATCCCGGGATACACATGTTTGCTCACCAGGATTGTGTAGAAATGTGTCAGGGTTATGTCTTTTTAATTTGTAAATTCCCAATGTGTATTTATTAATTCATGAATGCAAATGAAAGCAGACAAGATTGGTGGGTGTACAATTTGGGTCAGGTATCTTGCTCCAGTAAATATTGAATTTCAAATTAAGGGACTGTCCTATGCCCATATGTACAATCCTCATTGACACAGTTCTGTCAGTTCAAATTTGAGACACAGGCTATGGGCTTAAGCTGTGTCTGTCAGGTTACAGGTCTCAGCAGCTAATATTGTACACAGGGATAACATCAAACAGTATCTTATTAATGGCTTTCCCTCTACAAGAGAATGGCCTGTGTTTTTCAAAGTCAGTATGCTATGTGTTTTTTTTTTCAACTCTGAGTTTATGAGCACTGGCTGCTCTTCCAGAGGTCAGGAGTTCAATTCCCACCAACCACATGGTGGCTTACAACATCTATAATGAGATATGGTGCTCTTTTCTGGCATGCAAGTGTAGATGCATGCAGAACACTGTATCAATAATAAATAAATATATGAATAAATAAATAAATAAATAAGTCAGTTGTTGGTATTATTAAATTTTATTTTGTTGATGCATTACTGCTCTAGTCTCTTATTAGATAATATTCTTTGATAATCCAGTCATTAAGAATTTCATTCCTTTTCCCCTAGTGCTTTGATATTTGTTTTTGTTAAAGCAATGTCTCCTGTAGATCAGCCTTTCACATGCTATGTAGTTTACACTTTATTGGAACACTGAATGCTGCCCCTACTGCCTAGTGCCTAGAACATAGTCCTGCAGCTCTTTTTAGGTGGGCCCTGACTAGTGAGTGTGAAGTAAAATAGAACAGTGAATTAATGTCCCCTGAAGACCCTAAATTTTTAGAGGTGGGCAATTACAAATAAAGAGGGACCTGTGTAAGAATTGAGTTCACTAACCTACTTTGAAGCTGGTGTAGTCACAACACAGAAAGGGAGGGGGAGAAGGGAAGATGGTAATGAGTCATGTAATCAATTTTAGATGGTCAATAAAAGTGAAAACTGTACATTTGGGGGGAGTCATACACAAAGGGAATCAAGAATATGGATTAGTTGCTGAGCTTGTTTCTGGGAAGCAAATTTCTATAGTTGCATGAGTTCAAACAAAACAGAAGTTCTGGATAAACTGCTGTGGTAGTGACTAACAGGGATGTTTCCCCTCCCCACATTTGAAAATGCACAACCTGAGAAAAGAAGTTGTGAGTAATACTTGGTGTTCTCTAATACATATTCAAAGTCTCTGAAGAATATTGGACCATAAGGCCATTTTCAACTTTTAAAAATAATTTTAAGGTTATAATGAAATCATTTCAACCTTTTCATTCCTCTCTGCTCTTACGTCTCAAATGCTGGGATGAATCTTTAAGGAGGCTACTTAACAATCAAAGCAGACCTGGCTGTCAGGTTCTCCCAGCATCCCTCAATCTTTTCCTGTTACAAGGTATGGGTGTCATACACAGATCTCTACCTCAGAAGTTGAGCTGCCCTCCTCCCAGCTCTCATTCCTTATGTATTCCAACCATTTTGGTTACCTGGTCTTTTTCATTTATCATTTACCTTCCCACCCTTTTCATCTGGCTCTCTTCTCTCACATGGCTGAAGTTCATGTCAATCCTAGACTGTCCCAGATGTTCCTGTGTCTGACTATGTTCTCTCATATATCTATAATAAACTTTCTATTCCAACATTCCTAGGTACAGCCATATCCTTTTTGTTTTATTTCTCATTTTCATTGAGCTCTCATTACCTACTCCTTTCTTTCAAATTCATGGCCATTTGTTTCTTTAATGGTTGTTACTATTTGGCTTTGACTAAAGTTTGGCTGAAGGACTTCCCAAATATGAGGTAGAGATGACTGCGTTGGACACTGATCATGTAATGGAATGTGCAACATAAATGACCTGTATCTTGGAAGATGAGCAGGTGCCCTGGGAAAGTAGAAGATTGTATTTTAAAACATTTCCAAGATGAGGATGTCGCAGGATATTTGATCCAAGTGTGATCCCATAGATTGTGAACAGTAAAAACCTGTGCTTTGTTTGGTATGGTTGAGCCCTAACACAAACCTTAATTCCAACAACTTTCTGTTTATTCTAAAGAGGTGATTATGGTATGGTTCCGTCAGCCCTGGAACATACCTTTAATTCAAAAGCTCTCTGTGCACAGGATTTAATAATGTTAACCCTAGATCAAGAGGCAAAGCAAGAAGCCAGCTGACAGGGATTAAAGAGTAAGTGGAACTTTCAGCTGAAATGTATTTAAGAAAGAGTGTAAAAGTGGAAGGAGTTTTAACATAGTAGATTTTGGGCTTTTTGAGCTTTGAGCTAGAAAGCCTTTGGCCTTGGGTTCCTTTGGCCTATCTCCCCTGATCTGTCATCTGAACTGGTGAGCTTTTGGGGCTTTTTACTCTTGGAGTTGAGGTGAGTAGGATGGTCAGATGGGTGCTTTCTCTGCCTCTCTTCACTGGAAGGTTTTAAAATAGAATAATTGGAATTTTCATTCTTTTATAACAACATTAGCATTCTGTGTGCCCATAGGGGTTAGGGCAAAGCTAGAATGCCTCTGCTATCAGCATCATTTGATCTTTGATCCACTGGTAGAGGAGCTACTACTGTCCTAAGACTCAGGTGTATTGTTCAAGCTAATGAGGGATTCTGGGTAGGCCTAGCAGTCAGGAGCAATAGTGGGAGGTAATTTATGGGTTTGTTTTGGGATTTTCCTCTGATATAGCTCTAAAGAGCTGTGAGTGAGACCAGAGGCCATGTCATGCTGAGTGTGGGGCCATTGTCCCCAGGCCAGGAATAGCAGGCTCCTGAGCTATCACAGCCTGATCTGCTTTGAATGAGATGGACTGTGGTTCAGGCTGTGGTTTTGTTGGTCTCCATGTGGTGATCTTGACAGAGACCCTTGGCCTCTGACCCTTCCTGAGTGTTGATTGTCCAGAGAAGTGAGGACTTTGCCGCCTGGGCAGTAGAAAATTGTGGTGCTTATAATATCACTATCTAGTGTACACACGCAAGCATAAGTTTTGCAGTGGACAGATTGGAAAACTGAAGGTCTCATTTCTAGAAATGATTAATGTTGTATTCCACATAGAGATTTGCATAACAAATTTTACAACTCGTTTTGAACCTGGAAGAAAAGAGGGGTGGTGGTCATCTTTCAGCAATACTTGATTACATTTTTTTTAACCTTTCAACTACCACCAGTCACAATGGCATGATTTAGGGAAATTCAAATCCACGGTACAAAAGGAATTTCTGAGATGCAGAATTTTGTCAGGTGTGCCTGGTTTTAAATAAGTGGATAGGAAAGATACACATATTGTGACATAAATCATGCAGCAGGAAACAGAAACTAAATTATTCTCCATCATTTTTTTGTGTATGATTGTTGGCAAGGGCTGGGCTGTGCCTGAACCCACAAGGGGACATGAGGGACTGCAAGCCATAGCCCAGCTTAAGATCACCTCCATTTTCTAAGAGACTTCCAGAGCAAAAGGACTCTCTGTAAAGGAGGTTAGTAGTAGCTGGAGGGTCAGAAATATAAAGATTTAGGTGTCACTTTGTGTTTGTCTTGTAGCAGTTGTGAAATCTGTGTTTATTTAATTTTTATTAATTAGAAAATCAAAGATATCTCTGGTGCAGTGCACATTTTTCATGTTAGAGTTTCCTTAGGTCTTTTCATGTAAACTTGTCTCTATTTTAGGCTTATGTTTTTGACTTTTTTTCTCACCCCCTCATTCTTTCATAAACACTGTACACATTCTTGATTATTGAAGTTTGTGGTAAGTACAGAAGTCACATCATGCCAGAAGATTATGAGATTCATGACAATAGAATCATCCCTTATTTTTCTGTTTTCCTCTGTTTCTTACCAGGTGGCTTTTCTGATATGAGATAGAGATTTTAGATTGTTCTTTAGCAATCACATAAAGACAATTTGCACTATGTCTGTAGAAGGCAGAAGAGACAACATGAAGGTGAGTGATACCAGTTGGCCAGTTTACTCCTTCGCTTTTGACATTTTCTTTTGGTGATCTGTCATTTTCTTCAGAAGTTTCATGTGTCCAGTGGTCTCCATATTCTTTAGTTGGATGATTTTATTCTCCTGAGAAGATTAAATCAAAACCATACCCCATCCCTAATTTGGGGGTGAGGGTTGTACCTTTTTAGGCATGTTATATCTTTTATAGGGCAAATGATTTTTTGAAAATAGAAAAAGTATAGTATCTCAATTAAAGTTAAAAAAATACCTTTGAAAGTTTACAAATATACCTTAAAGTGTATTTATTTCTAGATAATAAAGGGCATTCACTTTAATTTTCAGCCTGCCTATTACTAGCAGCTTTTAAATAAAATCACTTTAAATCCTATGTGCCTGCCTCTGCCTCACAGGTGGTATGTAAAGGGCATGTGCCTCCAAAATGCTGGGATTAAGGCTATGAACCACCAACACCCTGTCATTGTAACTTCTGAATTTAGAAAACAACTAATTAATAGATAATTGCTTGTCTCTGCTGGGATTAAAGGCACTGTCTATCCCCACACTGCTCAAAAATTTTATATTCACTCCAAAGTATTCCAACGCAAACAAGTTTATACCTTTGAATTTACTTAAAACATTTTAAACCCCTTAACTGTTTTTAATATGAAACAACAAAAGTATATTTTTTATTTAAGAAGAAAACACTAGTCTTCATAAGTTTGGTTGGACTCAATAACCAAGCTGTCTGATGAAAAGTTACCTCTGCTTATTCAGGTGATCTCTACTATTCAAATATAATCATTATCAATTTTGATAGGATCCACCATTCTTTTCCTGTAGAAACATTCAGTTTTACCAGTGAAGACACAGTTCAACAGTTTCTCACTATCTACTCCTTTTAGTTGTGTTTACTTCTTTCTGTTCTACAGTATTTAGGTGTGCTGTTAAGTTGCTGGGTAGAGATCTCTCTGATTTTTTTTTCTGAATGTACTTAGTGCTATGAACTGTCTTCTGGCCAACACTTCTGTTGTGTACTACGAGTTTTGATATGTTATGTATTCATTTCATGAACTTATTGCAATTTTCTTATATCTTTTGAGACTTCCACTGTTCAAGTATTTCATCAATTTTGGAGCATAGTATATGAGTTGCTCAGAAGAGGGAATAATCTTTCGTGCTTGGGTGGATGTTCTGTAAACATCATTTGGGTATATTTAGTTTTTTGATGTTAGTTATCTGGAGCATTTCTCTGTTCCGTTTGGTCAGGAGGACCTGTCCATTGGTGAAAGTGATATATTGAAGTCTTCCCCTATTGGCTTATGAGGGCCAGGATGTGATGCAAGCTGCATAAGGGTTTCTTTTATAACTTAGGTGATCTTAGGTTTGGGCCATAGATGTTAAGTATTGAAATGTTATATTGCTAGATTTTTGTTAAAATGTCATGTCCTTTGCCATCTTTTGATTAGTTGCTTTTGAAGTCTGTTTTGTTAGATATTAAAATTGCTATATGAGCTTTATACTCTAGTCCATTTATTTGGGATATCTTTTCCAACACTTTACCTTGAGATAATGTCTATCTTGATGTGAAGCTGTGTTTGATGTGTTTAGATGAAGGGTGGATTCTGTTTATCATCCATTTTGTGAGCCTGTGTCTCTTTATTGGTGAATTTGGGTCAATGGTATTAAGAGATATCAACAAACAGTGATTGTAAATCCTGGTATTTTGGTGGTGGTGGTGGTTGTTTTAGCACCCTGTGTTGGGCTACATTCATAGATACATATGTTTAAATTTGACCTCATGAAACATCTTATTTTCTCTATTTGCTGATTGAAAGTTTCTGGGCATGGTTAGTAATTTGTCTTGGCTTCTGTAGTTTTTTAAGAGTCAGAAGCACACTGTCTAAGCCTTTCAACTTCTAGCATCTTTACTGAGAACACAGGATTAATTTCAAAGATCTGCCTTTATTTATTTCTTGGTTGTTTTTTGTTTGTTTTGGTTTGTCTGTTTGATTGGTTGGTTAGTGTGGTCTGTTTTATTTTTATTTTTTTTTCTGTTGCAGCTTTTCATATTCTTTCCTTGTGCTGTATGTTTAGAGTTTTGATTATTCTGGTAAGAGGACTTTCTTTTCTGGTCTCTTTGGTGTTTTGTATGCTGCTTGTGCCTTGATAGGCATCTTCTTCTTTAGGTTAATTTTTTTTCTTGTATGGTTTTGCTGAAAATATCTTCTTTACCTTCGATCTCATCCTTCTTCTGCTAATCTGACCATGAGCATGTTTTGTCTTTTCATAATATCCCAGAGTTCCTAGATGTTTTGTGGTAGAGAACTTTTACATTTCACATTTTCTTTGACACATGTATCTATTTCGTCTTTTTTCTATTCTTTTTTACTGTCGTTTTATTTTATTTTCAGACAGGTTTGTTTTTATAGCCTTTGCTGTCACTTTGTAGACCAGGCTGGCCTTGAACTCCCAACAGTCCATTGGTTTCTGCCTACCTGAGTTCTGGTATTAAAGGAGTGTACAAACACAGCTGTCTTCCATTTCTTCTATTTGTTTTCACTGCATATATTTCTCTCTTGATCTCTGTTTTGAGTGTGAACCTTGCCTCTGTAGTTCCTTGTTGTAGTCTTTAAATTTTTCATTTCCAGGATTCCCTAACTTTCTGTTTTTTTTTTTTAATAAATTTCTTTTTTTTTGAAGTTGGAATTCTCTGTGTAGTATTGGCTCTGGTGGACTTGCTTTTTAGCCCAGGCCCATTTCAATGTCACAGATCTATCTGCCTCTGCCTACTCAAGTGCTGGGATCAATGGTGTGCACCATCATGGCCAGCTTGTTTGTGCTTTCTTTATTGCTTCTATTTCCATATTTCCAGAATGTGTTTCATTCTGTCATTCTCCATTTGGGAGAGGCCTGGAGATCAGCTTCCAGATGGAGAATGGTGGTTCCATTTCTCTCAAGTGCAGCTAGACCACTTTAGGGCAACACTCATGTTCACTAAGCCAGAGTGAGGAATGAAATTTCTATTGACTGTTACAGGCAGCTATCCTGTAGTAGTGGTAGTGGAAATTCAGGTGTTCCAGAACCTATGACCATACCAAAGTCTTACCATTCTCAGTTAAGCTGCTGTGCCTTGCTCTGAAGACTTTCACCTCAGAGTTACAGGTGAAAGTCCATGTTTGGTTGACTTGCAACCAAGACATAGGCCTGGTGAGACCCAGATCCAGTGAGGCCTAGGCCCAGTGGGTCAGAGAGCAGGCCCAGAGGCGGATAAATGATGAATATCAGGGGCAATGATGGAAGGCTGATGGTATCAGGTGGCATACAACCAGTCAGCATGCATGCACCTGCAACTTGTTTATTTGAAGTCAGGGACTTATAAACTTTGTGCAAAGGGAAGGATTTTGAGGATAAATATATGATTTGCTGGGGTTTAGGGGTCAAGGATACTTGACTTACATATAGTGCTACCATGCCTCATTTTCCATGAAGTAGCAAGGTCCTGTCACAAGAAGGAGAACACAGTACTCAATTATCCTGTATGTGGGAAAAAAATCTCTGAGTACAGTTGAAAGTCACTGCTGAAGACAAAGATCCTTAGCAGGATGATCCATTTCTAGGAATTCCCAGATGTTTGTTCGAGCAGTTTTCTTCACAGAAAAGGGTTTGCCTAATAATCTACCCTGAGGGCTCTGTGAGGCTCTTTATATGACCCATGGTCATATAGATCAGGAGGCAGATTTTTAGGCCCTTCCCTGAGAAAACAGAGTTCACCATCACAGACTGAATGGAAATAAGTGGCTATCCAGAGATGTCAGACTTCACCCTAATCCAGCAAAGCCTCATATTTCTCAAATGTTTGTTGTTTCATGGCTTTATTTAAGGAATTTATTGGTTTCCTCCAATTGCTTGATTATTATTTGCCTGGATTTTTTATGGAATTTATTCATACCACATACCACAGCACATCCTGAATATACAAACATAGCTGAAAACACAAGAAAAAGATCTCGAAACAAAGTACATGAAGATGATATTGGTCATTACAGCAACTGGTGCAAAAGGTGGTGTTTAAGTGTATAATACAAACACACTGTTTCTTTAAAAATCTGCTTTCTTCTACTTGGCTTTTAAAAGGTTATATATTCTCACACTGATGCAGACATATACCCAATCATGAGTCATAGAATACAATATGGTTTCCGAGTGATCCTAGCAGACATCATTTTCTTTATCATAAAAATATGAGTTAATTTTAGTAGTCAAAATTAGTTTTTCTAATGTTGAAACATTTGTATGCTTTAATGGAATCTCTTCAATTGGAACATCCCTAAACCTCCAATGCATTTTTATAGTTGGCAAAGGAAAGAACCGGAATGCAGAAGTTGAGTGATGGCCAGTGAGTTCTTTGATTTTGGTTTTGACTATAATCCTATTGTATTTGCTTATAGGACTGTGTTATATTTATAGGCCTATCTTTGTGTTTCCTTTTGGCAGGGATGCTATGTATATTGTGTGATTTTATTAGTTATAATCTAACTATAATGTTTCTCTCAAAAGTCATAGACCTTCACATATTTTTGCCTTCTGAAAATTTATATTATGTTTTAATTCCTTGAATTTTTGTTGATTTGGAGACTTAATTTAGAGAAACAGTTTTACTTCACTCTTATTGATCTTAAAGAGTTGCCTCTCCTCATTTCTTGGTGTATCTGTGTTTTCAAGTTGCACTCATCAATGTCTCAATTTTTGCTACGTAAGTGACTGATAGTATTAACACATTGCTTTTGAGTTTTTAAAACTTCCTCATATATTGTCTCTTTATCCTTATTAGCTTCAATAGTCAAGATTTCAAAGCCTACAGTCATCTTAGGGAGCCTCAATTAACAGCATGCCCTCATCAGAGAAGCTGGGTGCTATATCTGTGAGAGGTTGTGTTGACAGATGGTTGATGTGGGAAGGCTCTTCTACTGAGAGATGCAATATTCCTAAGCAAGTAGGCCTGGCCCACATAAGATAACTACCTGAGCATGAGACAATGATTAAACAAGAGACCAACCCAGAAAACATTTGCCCATGGCTTTTGCCTTAATTTTCTTCAAGCTTGACTTTCCATGCTAAGCTCCCAAAATGATGGACTGTGATCTGACAGTACCAGACTCAATGAATAAACACATTCATGACCTGACAGTCTTTTGGTTAGGGGATGTAGTCACAGAACAAAGTAGGAAATTAGAACAAATATATATGGGAAGAGTGATTTCACTGCTGGACAAAACCTTGGAATGTTCTCTCTTTTTTTTTCAATGCAGTTTATTCAGGAACCTTGAACAATCATCTGACCCTGGGGAAAGCCAGCCCACAGCTTAAATAGCCTCTGGGTAGCCAACTCCAGCATGCCACGTGGGCAATGCCGATAGGTCCACATACATGGAAGCAAGCCAGATCCTCAGCCTTAGCCAAATGTGGAGTTGTTCATGACAGAAAGCACTGACCGGGAAGGTGGAAGGTGGAAACCAGCTCCATCTTTAAGCCGCAGCATTACACAGCTCTCTACAGTTCCCCCTTTTTGTTTTAGACACATCAGGCAAGAGTAGAGGTCTAATCTCTGATATTAGAAATAAATTGGGACTTTGTACTGATGTTCATTTAGGTGTCATCCACCTAAAGAGCATCAGGAGTGTTCTCTTTTTAAGGAATGTGGAAAACATCAGGATTTAAGATGGCAAAAGCTTTAGAAAGCTGTATACAGAGCTTCATCAACTGTTCTGGTAGGACCTAGTAGATCAGAGTGTTGAGAGTAATGCAGACAGAGTAATTTCAGGTTGGAGGATTTCAGTGGACAATAGACTCCATGAAAAATTAAGCTAGAGGACATTTGTGTGATATTTTGACTGAAAATCATACTTATGCTGCCCAAGCCCTGAGCAATTGAGTAAGTTAGAATTAAAAAATATCAGGCTTCATTTCTTACTTGGAATACTAAATCTGTTAAATGGTTATTGTTAGCGAGACATTCAGGACCACAGTGAAAGAAAGAGACAAGTGGAGCAGAAATAAACATAGTTTTTGGTTTGTTGAGAAAAGCATCATTAGGTAGTTTCAGATGGCAGTCACGTGCTGAAACAGACAGTAAATTTCAAGGAGGTTATCATCATCAAAGAGAAGGTCCTAGTTCTGGATTTGAAGCCTAAGATGGTGTCCATACAGTAATACTCCCCACTGCTAATTCTTCTATTAATGGAAGGGGTAGGCAAAGTGTTTCCTAGTGCCAGGAAGGAACTTCATATAAAACCTGCTCCAAAAGTGGTCCAAATGTGGCACCGTCCATCCCAATTTGTCCACCCCAATGTAGAATCCAACTTGACAGGCTCACCCATGTTGTGCTGGTTCTAGAAACAAGAAAGATGCAAAATTTAAGGTAATAGATTCTTTCTTTGTAGCTTCAGTTCAGCCCGGTGCCAGCCATCAGTGTTTAGCAGAGTCAGATTACCAGTGAAGATACTGTAAAGTTTCATTGCATGAAGCAGTGAGGGTGAAGACTGAGTTGCACCTTGACACTACAAGATGTTGAGAAACTTAAGTTAGGAGACACCTACCATATAGTGCTGCCTATAGGGAGTGGAATTAAGCAATCTTGGGGATGTATGAGAGGTTTCAGGGATAGGACCATCTAAGCCTTTCAAACAGCATCAGGATTTATTGTTTTCCTTGCTGATCTTCTTTCCTTGGTCCAGTCTTCCTAAAATATGTACACATTCCTCTCTACAAGAATGGGAAAGGGGTATTCTGTGCATCTATGTTGGAATTATGTAACTTGCTTCTGATGTTACAAGATGTGGTACCCAAGAGATTATCTTGTGTGTTAGAAGAGACTGTGACCTTTTATTTGAACAGTGTATGAGCTATTGCAGAATTTTAAGATCATTGAAGTTAGACTACATTTTCATCATGGGATGACAATAAGCCTATAATAAACTTGGTCAGAACTTATTTGATTGAATCAAAAAATCTCCCAGAGAAGATCATGTTTCTGTTTTTAACACTGAAGAAAGTTTCTTTGTAGCCTTGGCTGTCCTGAAAGTTGGTATGTAGACCAAAAAGGTTTTGAACTTACAGATCTAACTCCAGTTTAGTGTTGGGCTTAAATTTAGAACAACATGCCTGGCATCAACATCAACATCAACATTGGCTGCTGAGCATGGGATGTAGCATTTTGGGTTTTTTGTTTGTTTCTTTTGTTTTGTATATGTAAGCATAGGTTGCTGTGCTGATCTTCATCCACATCTTGCATTTGAAATTTGGCAGACAGTATTTAATTTCTTAGGATGGCATGTATTCATGACACTCACAGTGTCTGAGCTTTCTGAGTTATTGAATTTCATGTGTATGACATTATTTCTACCTGTTGTGTTCATGTTTTAAGACTTTATTTATTTATTTATTTATTTTATTCAAACTTAACTCATTTTAATTTAAATTTGTTTTTCTATAATTTATTCTCTGACATGAACTCAGCTCTTTGAACACCTCCTGCTGGGGGGTGCACTCTTGTGAGGCCACAGAGGAATATACTACAGCCATCCTTGATGAGACCTGATAAGCTAGGTTCAGACAGAAGGGGACGAGTTCCTCCGCTATCAGGAGAATATGTAAGGGGCATAGGGTGAGAAAGAGAATGGCTGGGACAGGGAGGAGATGGTGGAGGGGGCTACAGTGGGTATACAAAGTGAATAAACTGTAATAAATAAATAAATAAATAAAATTTAAAAATAATTTATCCACTTAACATCCCAATTTTAGCCCCCTCCCTAGTCTCTTCTTGGTTTCACCCCTCTGTTCCTCTTTCACCCTGATCCCATTTCCAATTCTCAGATAGGGGGAGCCCTCCTCTCCTACCATCTGACCCCAGCCTATCAAGGCTCACTAAGACTGCCTGCATTCTCTTCCTTTGTGGTGTAGCAATGCCCCCTCTACCAGGGGGGAGTGATCAAAGAGCAGGTAACAGAGTCCATGTCAGAGCCAGCCCCTACTCTTCTTACTATGGATCCCACATGAGACTGAGCTGCCTATCAGCTATAACTGAGCAGGGGTCTGGTTCCTCTTCATGAATGGTCTTTGGTGGGTCCATCAATCTCTGCAAGTCCCCATGAGCCCAGATTTGTTGTCCTTGTTGGTCTTCTTATGGCAGTCCTGCCATATCTGGCTCTTTCTACTTTCTACCCCCTAGTCTTTTCTATGATTCTTTGTGTTTTACCCAAAGTTTGGCTGTGAGTATTAGCCTCTGCTTTGATCCCCTGCTGGGTAGTCTTTTGAAGGATATGTATGTTAGGCTCTCATCCTGTTCCCTCTCCTCAGTCACTTCTGGTGTAGGTACTATTTGCCCTTTTGAATATGAATCGACCATCCTCCATAGGGTCTTCCTTTTTATTTAGCTCCTTTAGGTCTGTAGATTGTAGTATGTTTATCCTATATTATGGCCATTATCCACTTATGAATGAGTACATACCATGCATGTCTTTCTGGTTTTGGAATAACTCACTTAAGATGATCATTTGTAGTTCCATACATTTGCCTGAAAATTTCATGGTTTCCTTTTTTTAAAATACCCAAATAGCATTCCATTGTGTAAAAGCACCACAATTTCTGTAAAACAGTGGTTCAGTTGAGAGACATGTAGTTTGTTTCACTATTCTGGCTATTATAAATATAGATGCTATGAACATAGTTGAGCAAATATCTTTGTTGAATGGTGGAGCATCTTTTTGATATACTCCCAGGAATGGTAGAGCTGGGTCTTGAAGTAACACTATTTTCAATTGTCTGAGAAAGCATCAGATTGATTTCTAAAGTGGTTGTATAAGTTTGAACTCCTACTAGCAATGCAGGAGTGTTCCTCTTTCTCCACATTCTCACTAGCTTGCTGTCACTTCAGCTTTTGACATTATCCATGATGGGATTAAGATGGAATGTCATTTGCATTTCTATGATGACTACAGATATTGAGCATTTAATCTCCACCATTTGATATTCCTCTGTGGAGAATTCTCTGTTTAGTTCTGTACCCCAGATTTAAAGTGGATTATTTGGATTGCTGGAGTTAAATTTCTTGATCTTTTTATATATCTTGTTTATTAGCCCTCTCTGTTGTATGTAGGGTTGGTGAAGATCTTTTGTCAGGCTGTAGGCTGTCATTTGTTCTATTGACAGAGTTCTTTGCTTCATAGAAGCTTTTTGTTTCACGAGATCCTATTCATTAATTCTTGATCTTAGAGCAAGTGTTCTTGGTGTTCTGTTGAGGAAATTACCTTCTATGCCAATGACATCGAGGATCTTTCCCACTTTTTCTTCTAAGAGATTTAGTGTATCTGGTTTTATGTTGAGGTCTTCGAACAACTTGGACTGCAGTTTAGTGCAGGGTGATAAATATGGATCTAGTTTCATTTTTCCAGATGTAGACATCCAGTTAGAACAGCACCATTTGTTGAAGATGCTGTCCTTTTTCCATTGCATGGTTTTGACTTCTTTTGTCAAATATCAAGTGTCCATAGGTGTATGGGTTTATTTATGGGTTTTCACTTCAATTCCATTGACCCACCATTCTGTTTTTTTTCCAGTACCGTGCAGTTTTTATTACTATTAATTTATAGTAGAGCTTGAGATCAGGGATGGTTATACCTACTGAAGATCTCCTATTGTACAGGATTGTTTTAGCTATTCTGGCTTGTTTATTTTTCCATATGAAGCTGAGAATTGTTTTTTCAAGTTCCTTAAGGAATTGTGTTGATATTTTGATGGGAATATCATTGAATCTGTAGATTGTTTTTGATAGGATGGCAATTTTTACTATGTTGATCCTACTAATCCATGAGCATGAGAGATATTTCTATCTTCTGGTATCTTTTTCAGTTTCTTTCTTCACAGACTTGAAGTTGTTTTGTTTTGTTTTGTTTTGTTTTGTTTTTCATAGAGGTTTTTCACTGGCTTGTTGAGGATAACATCAAAATATTTTTTTTTTCCTGGCTATTGTGAAGGGTGTTATTTTCCTAATTCTTTATCAGTCCATTTGTCATTTGGATACAGGAGTGCTACTGATTTTTTTCTGAGTTAACTTTATATCCAGCCACTTTGCTGAAGTGTTTTTCAACTGTAGGAGTTCACTACAGTAGAATTTTTGGGGTCATTTTTGTATACTATCATATCATCTGTGAATAGTGATATTTGATTTCTTCCTTAACAATTTGTGTCCCCTTGATCTCCTTTAGTTGTCTTATTGTCCTAGATAGGACTTTGAGGTACTGTATTGAAGAGATTGAGAGAGAGTGCGTAGCCGTGTCTTGTCCCTGAGTTCAGTGGAATTGATTTAACTTTCTTTTCATTTAGTTTGATATTAGCTATGGGGTTTCTTTACACTGTCTTTACTATTTTTAGATATTTGCCTTTGTCCCCAGTCTCTCCAAGACTTTAAACAAGAATAACTATTGGATATTGTCAAATGTTTTTTCACCATTTAAGAAAATGATCCTCTGTGGTTGTTTTTTTTTTTTTTTTTCAATTTGTTTATATGGTGGATTACATTGATGGATTCCATATACTTAAAGTCTATTTTATTAGACATTAGAATGGCAACTCCTGCATGTTTCTTGGGTCCATTTGCTTGGACCCTCCTTCAAGCTCTTTACTCTCAGGCAATGTCTATCTTTGTGACTTAGATGTGTTTCTTGTATGCAACAGATTGTTGGGTCTTGTTTACATATCCATTCTGTTAGTCTGTGTCTTTATTGGAGTGTTAAGTCCATTGATGTTGAGGGAAATTAATGACCAGTGGCTGTTAGATCCATTTATTTTGATGTTGCTTGTGGTAGTGTGTTTGTGTGCTTGGTTACTTTTAGTTTTGCTGTAGTGACATTATTTATTTCCTGTGTTTTCCTGAATGTAGTTAGCTTTCCTGGGTTGTAGGTTTCCTTCTAGGAGCTTCTGTACCTCTGGATTTGTGCGTAGGTATTGTTTAAATTTGTTTTTGTCATTAAATATCTTGTTTGCTCCATCTATGATGACTGAGACTTTTGCTGGGTATAGTAGCCTGGGCGGTCAACTGTGTTCTCTTAGGGTCTGCATGATATCTGTTCAGGCCCTTCTGGCTTTCATAGTCTCTGTTGAGAAATCAGGTGTGATTCTAATGGGTTTGCCATTATATGTTACTTGGCCTTTTTCCTTTGCAGCTTTTAGTATTTTTTCTTTGTTCTGTGTACTTACCGTTTATTATGTGGTGGGAGGATTTTCTATTCTGGTCTAATTTATTGGGTGTTCTGTAGGCCTCTTATATTCTTATAGACCTCTCTTTTAAGTTGGGGAAATTTTCTTCTATGATTTTGTTGAAAATATTTTCTGGGCCTTGGAGGAGGGAATCTTCTTTTTCCTCTATTCCTATTATTTTTAGGTTTTGCTTTTCATGTTGTCTTGGATGGTCTATGTCAGCAATTTTTTAGATTTAACATTTTCTTTGATAGCTACATCTATTTCTTCCATTTTGTCTTCCACACCTGAGATTCTTTCTTCCCTCTCATAGTCTATTCATTATGCTTAACTCTGTAGTTCCTGTTTTCTTCCCTAAGTTCTTTCTCTCCACAATCTCCTCCATTTGTGTTTTCTTTAATTTTTCCAATTCTATCATCAGATCTTGAGCCATTTTATTGATTTCCTTCACCTTTCTGACTATTTTCCTTCAATCCCTTCAGCTGTTTGTTTGAACAATCCTCTGTTTCTTTAATTTCTTTCAGGGATTTAAGTATTTCCTCTCTAAAGGCCACAAATTGTTTGGCTGCAACTTCCTGTATTTCTTTAAGGATAGCCACAATCACTTTGTCTTTATCATCTTCTATTTCTTTGCAAATGGAAATATTCTGTTTGACTTTATCTGCATCTAGGTCTTTATGAAGTTTATTTGTTTCCTCTATTATCCTGTTCATAAGCACAGATGTAAGGTCATCTTCTTGAATTTCATTTACGCTGGGTTATCCAGGGCTGCTTGCTCCAGGGATGCTTGCTCCTGGATAACTTGTTCTAGGGATGCAATATTGCTCTGTCTTTTGTTGGTTGAGCTTTTATGCTAGCCTCTACCCATTAGGCTATCTTAGGTGTTGGGGGTTAGTTTCTGGTACTTCCTGGGATCCTGTGGTGGGTGGAATCACCTTGGCAGGAAGATGATTTTTTCCCAAAGGAGCTCTCCTCCGTTTTTTAGGTATGGTCACTGAATGGCAGGTGTTTTTCAGGAATTGCCACAGCTCATCTCAGGCATGCAGACCTGAGTAGTAATTGTGGTATTCATTAGTAAAGGGAACTACCCTCTCATCCAGAGAAGTCCTGGAGACAGCTTCCCTCTTGCTGTAAATTTAGTGAGCTGCTGCTGTAACCTGGGTGCCTTGTGGTTTGGTCAGTTTAATTAGGGAAAACTCATTGTCCCTTGGAGCAGTATTTGGGGGTTGATCTTAGGGAACCCAGGCTTCTGGAGGTCTGAGTTTGGGGCTCTCTGCCCCAGTACCCAAGTGGTAATCAGTGGTATGTGAGCACTACTCTCATGTGTGCAGCAGGAGGCTAGAGCCTGGAGCCTGTGGATAACCAGAAACTTTTCTAGAGCTAGGTGTCCTGAGGTAGGGCCAGATATTTCCGCCACCTTTGGGTTTTTTCTCAACAGAAAAAGCCAGTCTGTACTGTTAGGGAGGGGGTGTGTGGAGTGAGTAGGCACTTGCTTGTGAGAGGTGGCTCCAAGCTGGTGACTGGACAGGAACCTGAGAACTTTTTCTGAGAACATTCCCGTATGTGTGGTGTTAGTGGTGGTGGGGGGTCAGCTGAGTACTCTAAGCTGGGACCTGCTGTTTCCCTCCCTGTGGGGTTTTCTCCCAACAGGAAAACCCAGCCTCTAGTGCCCTGGGTACACAGTTCTGTCTGTAATGGAGAGTTAGTTGTAGGGTGGGCAGCTGGAGCCCCACTCAGGGCTGGCTGCTTTGTGCCTGCAGGTCTGCAGGAACTTTTCCAGGGATAGACTGGTTGACCTGAGGTCAGCCCTACTTGCTTCCTTCTCTGGGGTTTTCTCAAGACTGGGACTCCCAGTCTCTTGTGCCCTGGGGTGCACAGGTCAGCCTGGGAAGGTGATCAGGATATGCAAGAGTGTGCTTCTGGTCAAGTGACCCAGTGACTGTGTGACCTGAGGTTTCTTCTGGGTTCTTGCTGGGTGACCTGAGAGTAGACCCGACTTATTCCCACTCCGTGGAGTTTCCTCTCACCTGGGAAACACAATTGCTTTTATTTTAGGGTCTAGAGTTCAGCCTCTTAGTCACTGTACCAATATTGCTGCCCTGCTCCTCAGACAGTGTCATCCCAGCACCACCATCTTGGATTACCCCTTTCTCATCTCTTTCAATTAATTTTTGGTGAAAGTCTGTTTTATTAGATATTAGAACGGTTACTCCTGCTTGCTTCTTGGGTCTATTTGCTTGAAAACCTTATTCCTGCTAAAACATCCCAAGAAATTTTCAAGGGATTAGCTGAGTGCTCTGAGGTTGAACCCAATTGCTTTTCTCATTTCACCTGGTAAATACAGTCAGTGGTGTTTGGAGGCCCACAGTTCCAACTATTGGTCACTGTGCAGTCTCTGCTACCCTGCTGATCAGACACAGTGTGAGTTCAGCCCTTCCAGCTGGGATCTGTTTTTAATTTTTACTGAATATGAGTATTTTGAATGTATGCAGGAATATGCATCTCTTGTGTGCCTGATCTTCACTATAGTTTGAAGATGTGTTCAGAACTCATGAACTGATAGTAGTGGGTTCCAGGTGAACAATGACAATTGAGCCCACTTATTTGGAGGAGTAGCAAGAGCTCCTCACTGCTGAGCCATCTCTTCTACCTTATGTTGCTTATTTATGATCAGCATTGACATTGCTAATATTTTCATTTTTCTATTTTTAGCTGTTTAAAAATGCATTCCCTTTTAGTAAGATGTTATTAGAGTTAAAGTTTAAGCTGGGGCAGTACAGATTTCTGGAAAAGGAATGCACAACTGGAGTGGATGTGTAATTTCTTGTACAAGCTTCAGTTAAGACTTCTGAGTTCTTTCAATCTTTTATGTTTGTTTGATTGAATTTTAGGGGAGGCTCTGTCTTACTATATAGGTCTAGCTGTCCTGGAACTTTTTGCATAGATCATGCTGGCATCCAATTCAATAAGATACACTTGTGTCTGCCTCCTGAGTGATGGAATTAAGGCATAATAGAATACACCCAGCTTGTCCATAATTTTTGTAGTTAGTAACTGTTCATAAATTTCTCTGATGTGTACTTAGTACTGCTCATCTCTTAATTTCTTTGTGTGTCTCTGTCTCTCTCTTTCTATTTCTCTCTCTTCTCTCTGTCTTTGTCCACATTAATTACCATGACTATTCAAAAGCTATATCCTATTCAAAAGAGTTCAGATATGACATAGTTAAACTTCATTATTCAGTTTTCTTCTAAAATGACTTAGTGATAACATTAACACTTATGTTTTAATAGAAAAGTTTTAATCTTTATTTTTAAACTATAGACTATACATGATTTAGAAAGGAGAATAAACAAAACAATGATCAAAGAATAATCATGTGTTCTATGCCTTTTCTTTTGTCTGGGAACTCAGAAATATGATGTTATCAGCTATGATTATTGTTGCTTGCCATTCACATTATTTTTATCCATCTGTTCACTGTAGTACAATTTCCCTTCCACAAATATATGAGCCCCCATTTTCATATACTGGTATGCCACATCTCTGATCCCTGGTCAAAACATGATATCCAGTGCCATGTTGTCTTTTGACTGACACCACCCATCTGTTCACTGTCACCTGATAGCCACATATCATTTGTTGCTAGATAAAATATGCCTGTTTTTTCCTTCCACCTGTCTCATGAAAGTGTCCTGACCTACTCGCCCAAGTAACTGAAGATGATTCATAGATCACTCAAGAACCCAACTAATGGCTACTTCATATTCATGTCTTACAAACCAATACAAAACCTTTAACACAGGTTTTCAAAGCAAGCCTTTTTTTCCTTTACAATCTAACCTTTAGGCTTTTTCTTCTCCCATCCTTCACCTGATGCACAGCACCCAACTGTCTAACACTAGCACTTCTGTGTCAGAAAATAAATGGAAGAAGCATTAGAATTATATGATTATATTGCCAATGAAATATAAATTTATATTGTTGCCAGTCTTTCTTTTTTACAAATGTATGGTATATTTTAGAATTCAGTGACATTTAATGATGTCCATGTGAAATTCAGCCAAGAAGAGTGGGCCTTGCTGGAACCTTCCCAGAAGCAACTCTACAAAGTTGTGATGCTAGAGACCTGTGAAAACCTCACTGCTATAGGTAAGACTGCAATTTTTCTTTCACTTTTAAAATAAAAAGACAACTCTTACTTAGTTATTGATCCTCTTCTTTAATTCCAATTGAGAATGAGGAGGAATGAGGTAAATAAAACAGGCATGGTTCTAAGGGTTACAGAAGATAGTGATTTAAGTTTTGCCTTAATACTAACATGATATTTCCAATAACATATATTTTCTGGTACTATATTTTAGGCTACAATTGGGATGACCATAATATTGAAGAACATTTTCAAAGTTCTACAAGTAATAAAAGGTAAATTTATGTGCATGTTGATACAGATATAAATCTTAAATTTTAATGTGTCCTGGAAGTTTGGTGTTTTTTTGTTTGTTTGTTTGTTTATTGGCTGCTTTTTATTTTCTGTTTTTGAAATAGAATTTTTTCTGGGTATCTGTGACTTTCTTAGACTTGCTTGTTCGACCAGCGTGACCTCGAAATCACACATATCTGCCTGTTTCTGCCTCCACAAATGCATGGATTAACGGCACGTAGCAGCACACCTGGCTGTGTCCTGTAGGTTTTAAAGAAAAGCAACAGTGTAAAAACAGCACTGCTTTAAGTATACTGATCATCATTATGATCTCACAATTCCATTTACCTCAATGTCAGGTATCTGATTTGTGTTTGAAAGGCATTCCTTAAGATAGAAGAAAATAAAATAATGTTGTAACAGAAAATACCAGTTAAATCATATAGACATTACAGCTACTGAGTTGAACTGCCAATCTGTTTAGTCTCATTTTATCTACTCAGATATTGTAAGAGGTATACATATTGAATAGGTGATCAGTATGTGTCCAAAACTTTCTAATATCAACCACTGTTACTCATATTCATGCAGTCATATTGTAAAGTTTAGGTGAAAGGAGCAGCTTATGAGAGTCAAGAATATTGTTGTGGAGAAACCTTAATCCCTATATGACATGTCTATGATTAACAAAAAACAAACTGTGTTAATTCAGTGAGGGAATCCTTTATTATTCTTGTAATTTAAATAGGTATATCATATGTCACAATGTTTGTAAGGCACATGAGCAGAGGAATATTGAAAGAAGCAGTGTACCTGTCTTTCTCCAAGAACAATTAATTTTGTAGTAGTCCCCACTTTGAGTAGATTTTCTGAATGCGATAAACGGTTACTATTAATTGGTTTTGCAACTTCACTGAGAATTCATCAGCAACTAATACTGCTGAAAATACCTATGAATACTAAGAATTTGGAACTTCTTCTGCTTCTCATGGCTCACTTTGCAAAGGAAGTGTCATTCATACAGTAAAAACAATGCAAATGGGATTGCTGTGGTAAAGGTCTGTATTCTTACAATAATATATATATGTATATATATATATATATATATATATATATAACTCTTATAGAAAAATGAAGCTATAAAAGTGAACCACGTAACAAATGCTCTTACCATCACAGAGATCTTCAAAAATACCCATAATAAAGGGAAAAACCATTAATGTAAATAACATGATAAAACTTTAAAATTTGATTCTCCTTTACGATTAGATCAAATTATGAAATTAATTAATATAGATAAATATATTTATTAGTGTAAAGCACTGATTGTGGTAAATCTTTCACATGTGGTAATTATCTGTGCAGGCATACAAGCAGTCGTACTGGAGAGAAACCTTCTAAATGCACTGTATGTGGTAAAGTCTTCTCCTATACCAGTGATCTCATAAGGCATAAAAGAGCACACACTGGAGAAAAGCCTTTCAAATGTAATCAATGTGGTAAAGTGTTTGCACAAAAGAGTCATCTCATAAGCCATAGAAGAACACATACTGGAGAGAAACCTTATGAATGTAACCAGTGTGGTAAAGCCTTTGCAGAAAACAGTACTCTCTTAAGCCATAAAAGAACACACACTGGAGAGAAACCTTATGAATGTAACCAGTGTGGTAAAGCCTTTGCAGAAAACAGTACTCTCTTAAGCCATAAAAGAACACACACTGGAGAGAAACCTTATGAATGTAACCAGTGTGGTAAAGCCTTTGCAAAAAGCAGTCATCTCATAAGACATAAAAGAACACACACTGGAGAGAAACCTTATGAATGTGACAAGTGTGGTAAAGCCTTTGCACAAAAAAGTCATCTCATAAGCCATAAAAGAACACATACTGGAGAGAAACCTTATGAATGTAACCAGTGTGGTAAAGCCTTTGCAGAAAACAGTACTCTCTTAAGACATAAAAGAACACACACTGGAGAGAAACCTTATGAATGTAACCAGTGCAGTAAAGCCTTTCCACAAAAAAGTCATGTCATAAGCCATAAAAGAACACATATTATAAAGAAACCTTATGAATATACCCAGTATGATAAAGCCTTTGAACAGCAGAGTGGTATCCACAAACAAGAAAAGACACACAGTGGAGAGAAGCCTGGTGAGGGTAATTAGTGTGATAAAGCCTTTGCATGTAATATTCATCTCCTAAGACAACAACACATTGTGGAGGGAAACCATATGAATATAACTATGTGGCAAAGCCTTTGAACATAACTTCTCCTAATAAATAAAAGAACACATACTGGAAAGAAGCTGTCTGACTGCAATCAATGTGAATAAACTTTTGCACTTCATAATCAATTTCAAACTCATGAAAGAAATCCTAATGGACAAAAAGCCTATGAGTGCTTTTAACAAGGCGAAACTATTCCACATTTGTATAATTTTCATCTTCATGAAAGGATTCATACTGGCGAGAACTTATGAATGTGTTAAAATGGTGAGGCCTTGCACAAATCTAGAGTCATCATCATCATCAAAATTACCTTACTGGAGAGGAATTCTGTTACTATAAGCAATGTAGAAAGACCTTTGTGTTCTTTGGTCCAATGAGATCCAACAGAACTGAAAAACTAGCTCAATGGAAATGACCTCCCATTTCTGGAGGGGAAAGGGAATAAGGTCAATAGGAAAGGAGGGTAGTTCTGGGGGAGAGAAGGGAGGGGGACTATGATTGGAATTTAAAGTAAATAAACTTATTTTTAAAAAGAATACAATGAATGGTAAATATCAATTAAATGCAACAGTATTATATAATAAAGTGTTTATGGAAGACTTATTGATAATCCTGATTCTCAACATTTACTGTTTTCAATTGCCTCACTTAACACAAAAAACTTTTAGTCCAGTGGATGAATATGTAGGGAATGGTGAACTAACACCAGCCAGGAAGTTCTCTGAGAGTAACACAACAGTGGTAGCCTGTAGAAGTTCTTTGTGTACACATACCTATTGTTCCAGGGGTTCTATTGAAAATCATCACAACCCACACTGAATTTTGAGATATGAGGGAGGAGGCTTTCTTTTCCATGTATGACTCTGCTTCTGGCCTAGATGGGTAACCATGTCAATGGTGCGTTTTCTCTGCCTGACTTCATCTGGAAAGTATCTTTAGACATGGAAACCACCAATCAAATTTGATAGATGGCCTTTGACACAGATCCCTGATAACTCTCCCCTCCCTTCAAATATAGGATAATTTGGTTCTGTGTTCTTGTTCTTCTTATTCATATAATAGGAATGTGCTGTTTAATGCAAATCTAGCATTCTTGAATTTCCTAGTATTAAACAATTATCTACACCTATTCTTGGAGCATCCCAGGTACTCCCCAAGGAATATAAGCCACTGTGTTCTGTTTTCTGGAATTAAAGTTGAACTTACTTTCTGAGGTGGCTCCCAGAGTGGCTAACCACTGTTATGCTCACGAGCTTTCCAAGCTTTATACTACTAATCTTCTGCCCCTCATGCCTTCCTGGGCTGGTGGGAAACAGCCCTCCAGGCAGCAAGAGAATCACATTCTCTGAAATGCCTGTGATAAAATATTTAAGACTGCATAGCATTTCAAATTTCACATGTTTCTGGATTTGAGATGGTCAATCAAACAGTATCTTGGGATGGGACTCATTAAAATGAGTTATACTTAGTGTTTAGTTCAAGGTAAGGTTGCAGGCAAGCTTCATGGTATGAAATCTTCTGAGGTGAGTACAGTGGCCCATGGAAAAGAAATAAGAGCAGAAAATTTAATTTCTCTGTTTTTAATAGCTGAATACTGTTCTGATAATGTATGGGTGGATGGCAGAGGAGAGAAACTCCCCTTTTGAGTGGTCTAGAGAAAGGGAATGGGGGAATATGGAGGGAGGATGGGACCAGTAGAAGTAGAGGGAATGACCCTCAGTCAGCATATATAATGAATAAATTGTGAAAAATAAAAACAATTAATAAAATAAAATATAGCAAGTAAAACAAAACAAAAAAGCAAAAATTTGAGTCTAGTTTGGGTAGCCGCCCTCCCTCAAAGAGAATAAAGAAGATATATAGAAAGAAAAGAAAAACAGAATCTTTGTCTTTGTCACTTTTCTTCTCTGTGGGCTCACTTGAAGATCACTATCCAATGGAGACTATGCTTTTCTCTATGAAGTTTATGTTACCATAGAAGTAGGATTCAAACCTGGAACTAATGGCAGAGGTTCCTAGTTAACACATCAAATCACATCTACCTGCCATTTTCTCCCAGCAATCCTTCACTCCTTCCATGTTATCTGGTTATCCAGGCTAGTACAGCCTATGTAATACCCTGAATTCTCCTTCCCAGGGCCTGAGCTAACCTTACTCCCCCCTCACCCATATATAGGCAAACTATTTTGGCTACGTGGTCCTGTCAAGAGTCATGCAGGAGCAACAGCAGAACAGCTGTAGAATTCATGGAATATGGCTCTCCTGTTAGCATAGTCATGATGAGTTTGTCTTGGAGAAGCATAATCCCAAGAACTGCCTTTCCTGAGGACTTTGAGTTCTTATGTAGCATATCTCTGCTTGTTGTCCTTATGATGCCCATATTCCTCAAAACATGAGGTGTATGAAAACCCATAAGGAGGCTTCTAGCCCTTCACTGGGCAATATCACTGGCATTTAAAATTAAAAATGCTTGATCTCTTTTCACATTTTTACTAGAGCAGATTAATGAATTAACCACTGCCTTTGAAAGGAACCATGGATATAGATTGTTAGCAATCACCATTATACTTAGAAAGATTTTGGAAAAATAGATTGTTTAACAAGGTCAGGGAAGATGTTTTTGCTGATGTCTCTGGTGTAAAAATCTTAGAGAACAATTTTCAGTTAATAAAAGTACACTATTAATAATAAGGCCAGGGATGTTTTAAGGCTAATGAGCTGAAACAATTATACAAGGTAGCATTGGCAGTCTGGGTACTCTCAAACTGGGTCTAAAACTGAGAATCTCTAAAACTGAGATTCTCCTATATTTGTTTTTTACCCTCAGCGTCTTGATGATTTAATAAAAATGATTAATGAGTAGATGCACACCCCTTTAAGATTTAAAGTACAGGTGCCAGTTCCATGCCATTTTTTATTACTGTTGCTCTATAGTACTACTTGAGATCCATGGTGAAATTACCACCAGGAAATCTCTTATTGTACAGGCATCTCTTTTTTTCATCAATTCTGGATTTTTTGTTTTCCATATGAAACTGAGAATTGTTCTTTCAAGGTCTGTAAAGAGTTGTGTTGGTATTTTGATTGTAATTTCATTGAGTCTGCAGATTTCTTTCATAGAGTGGCCATTTTTTACTGTTAATCCCACCAATCTTGGGAGCATGGGAGATCTTTCCATCGTCTGATATCTTCCTTAAAGTTTTGTCTTTTGTATACAGGAAGGCTTCAGATATATTTTATATTTAATTTTGTATCCATCCACCATACTGAAGGTGTTTATCAGTTGTAGGAGTTCCCTGGTGAATTGTTAGGGTTATGCATGTGTACTATCACATCATCTGCAACACATGCTGGATTGGATATGGAGAAAAGGGAACCCTCCTCCATTGCTGGTGGAAATGTAAACTTGTACAACCACTTTGGAAATCAGACTGGTGCTTTCTCAGAAAATTATGAATAATGCTACTTCAAGATTCAGCTATACCACCCCTGAACATACATTCAGAAGATTCTCAAACATACAACAAGGACATTTGCTCAACTATTCTCATAGCAGCTTTGTTCATAATAGCCAGAATCTGGAAACAACCTAGATGATGTCCCACAACTGAGGAGTGGATACAGAAATTGCGGCACATTTACACAGTGCAGTACTACTCAGTATTTAATAACAAGGAAATCAGCAGGCAAATGGATACAACTAGGAAAGATCATCGTCAGTGAGGTATCAGACTCAGAAAGACATGGTATATACTCACTTCTAAGTGGATATAAGTCATGTAATATAGAATGAAGCATACAAAAATCTATAGTCCTAAGGAAGCTATCCAACACAGAGGAGCCTAGGGAAGATGCTTAATCCTCATTCAGAAAGGCAAATGGGATAGACATTGTTAACATGAGAAGACAGGGAATAGGGCAGGAACCTACCACAGAGGGCCTCTAAAAGAATCTACCAAGCAGGGTATTGAAGCAGATGCTTAGACTGATAGCAAAACTTTGGGTAGAGAGCACAGAATCATATGGAAGATTCAGGAGATAAAGACCTGGATGGGCTAGGCACTCCACAAGGAGACCAACAGAGCAAAAATAAATATGGGCCCTGGAGTTCCTGCTCCAACCAAGGACCATGCATGGAGAACAACTAGAGCCCCTGTTCAGATGTAACCCATAAGTATCTCAGTCTCCATGTAGATTTCCTAGTAAGGGTAGCAAGGGCTTTCTCTGACATGAACTCAGTGTCTGGCTCTTTGATCACCTACTCCTGAGAGGTGCAGCCTTGCCAGGCCATAGAAGAAGCAGGTGCGGCCATTGCTAGTGAGTTCTGATAAGATAGGCTAGTATAATATAGTAGGGGAGGAGGACTTCCCCTATAAGTGGACTATGAGAGGGTTATAGGGAGAAAAGAAGGAGGTAGGTTGTGACAGGCAGAAGGTGAGGGATGGGCCTACATTCAGTATACAAAGTGAATTAATTGTAAAAATCAATAAAACTGTTTTTTTTTCCGGGATGACTGGACTTAGGCAACTGTCTCCTAACAACAACTGAAAAGAATACTACTTCATTTCTACACATTTTCCTTTTCCTGTAATACTATTTATAATAAATACCCTTGATAAAATTCAGTGGTTTGTTATATACTCCTGGTATCATAATACAGCATAATATATTACAAATCAAAATTTGACATGTTAAGCATATAAAAATAGTTTATGAAAAAGTGGCTTGAATTTTCAAAAGAGCAAAGAGTATTTACTTAAAACTCTGGAGTGTGAAAAATGGAAGAAAAAATGATGGAAGAATAAATAATATATAAATAAATTAATATCTCTTACATAAATTACAACATTTTGGTTATTGAGATTTTAAAAATATACACGGAACACTTTTTTTCTTATTATTATTGATTACAATTTATTCATTTTGTATCCCTCCATAAGCCTCTCCCTCCTCCCCTCCCAACCCCACCCTTCCTTCCCTTTCTGCATGGATGTTCCTCCCCAAGTCCACTGATAGGGGAGGTCCTCCTCTTCTTCCTTCTGATCTTAGTCTATCAGATCACATCAGGAATGGCTGCATTGTCTTCTTCTATGGCCTAGTAAGGCTGCTCCCCCCTCAGGGGGAGGTGATCAAAGGGCAGGCCAATCAGATTGTGTCAGAGGCAGTCCCTCTTCCCATTACTATGTAACCCACTTGGACACTGAACTGCCATGGGCTACATCTGTGCACGGGTTCTAGGTTATCTCCATGAATAGTCCTTGGTTGGAGTATGAGTCTCTGGAAAATTCCTTGTGTTCAAATTTTCTTGTTCTGTTGCTCTCCTTTTGGAGTTCCTGTCCTCTCCAGCTCTTGCTATTTCCCACTTCTTACATAAAATTCCATTCACTCTGCCTGACAGTTGGCCATCAGGCTCAGCATCTGCTTTGATAGTCTGCAGGGCAGAGGCTTTCAGAAGCCCTCTGTGTCAGGTTCCTAGGTTGTTTCCTGTTTTCTTCTTCTGATGTTCATCCTCTTTGCCTTTCAGGATGGGGATTGAGCATTTTAGTCAGGGTTCTCTCTGTTGATTAGTTTGTTTTGATGTACCGATTATAGTGGGTTTATCCTATGTTGTATGTTTATATGAGTGAGTATATACGGTGTGTGTATTTTTGCTTCTAGGACAGTTCATTCAGGATGATCCTTTCCAAGTACCACCATTTACCTGTAAATTTCATGATTTCCTTTTGTTTTTAAATTTACTTATCTTTATTTTACATGCATTGGAATTTTGTCTGCATGTATGTCTATGTGAGAGTGTCAGATCTTGGAGTTACAGACAGCTGTGGGCTGCCATGTGGGTGCTGGGATTTGAACCTGGGTCCATATGGAAGAGCAGTCAGTGCCCTTAACCACTGAGCCCTCTTTCCAGCCCTCTCTCCTTATTTTTCATTGCACAGTAATACTCCATTGTGTAAATGTACCACAATTTCTGCATCCATTCTTCAGTTGAGGGGCATCTGGACTGTTTCCAGCTTCTGGCTATTACAAATAAAGCTGCTACAAACATGGTTGAGCAAATGTCCTTATTGCATACTTGAGCCTCTTTTGGATATATGCCTAGGAGTGGTATGGCTGGATCTGGAGGAAGCGCTATTCATAGTTGTCTGAGAAAGCACCAGCTGGATTTCCAGAGTGGTTGTACAAGTTTACATTTCTACCAGCAGTGAAGGAGGGTTCCCCTTTCTCCACAACCTCTCTAGCACGTGTTGTCACTTTAGTGTTTCATCTTGGCCATTCTGATGTGTGTAAGGTGAAAACTCAGGGTCGTTTTGATTTGCATTTCTCTAATGGCTAATGACATTGAATATTTCTTTAAGTGTTTTTCTGCCATTCGATATTCCTCTACAGAGAATTCTCTGTTTAGCTCTGTTCCCCATTTTTTAATTGGGTTACTTGGTTTGTGGCTTTTCAGCTTCTTTAGTTCTTTGTATATACTGGATATTAGCCCTCTGTCAGATAAAGGGTTGGTGAAGATTCTTTCCCAATCTGTCTCCTAACATGACCTTGCCTCTCCACTCAACTCCCACTTTTCCTTATAGTTGAACCAACTGCACTGATTGTTCCTGGTACTTGAGGATAGCATGGGAGGTTCTGATTGGGCTTTCAGTCATTTACAGGCTGTTACAATGGATAATAAAGTTAGATCTGCCCCTTTTAGTCTTGTCTCTGGTATTTGATTCCCAGGATTCTGCGTGGGCTCTGTTGCCACTCATTCCAGTTTTCCATGGTTCCTGATTCCCATATTTATGTAAGCACTGGCAATCAGGACTAGTTATTTGCAAGACCAGCGAAATCGCTTCACTGCTGAGCCAACTCTCATGCCCTATGTTGCCTATTTTTGATCAACAGTTACACTGCTGATGCTTTCATCTGTTATTTGTAACTGTTTAAATATAGATTTAATTTTAGGGAGATCATATCAATGTTACAATTTAAAGTGAGGCACTTCAAGTTTCTAGAAGACATGTACATAACTAGAGGGAATGAATAGCTCATGTAGAAACTTGAGCAAAGAGCTGTCAATTCTTTCTATCAATTGTTTGATTAATTTTTGGAGAGTATTCTGTGCCCCTGACTATTATGGAACTCATTGCATAGACCAGGCTACCATCCAGCTCTATGAGATATACCTACCTCTCTCTCCTGAGGGTTGTTGGAATTAAAGGCATGATAAAATACACCCAGCTTGCCTATTGTTTTTATATTTAGGAACTGTTCATACAATTTCTCTGAGGTGGGGTAAGCACAGTTGATCTGTTTACTTGTCTCCCCCTCTTTATGTTTGTTAAGTAGCATTTATCTTACAAGGCTTCATGTTTTTTTTTTAATTTTTAATTTTTATTAATTTAATTTTATTGACTTTGTATCCCCCTTGTAGCTCCCTCCCACCTTCCCTCCCAATCCCACCCTCCCTCCCTCTTTCCCTACCAGTAACCCTCCCCCAGTCCACTGATAAAGGAGGTCCTCCTCCACTTCCCTTTGATCCTAGTCTATATGGACTCATCAGGATTGGCTGCACTGTCTTCCTCTGTGGCCTGATAAGGCTAGGTGTGGGGAACACACCTGCAGGATAAGCACTCAGGAGGCAGAGGCAGGAGGATCATGTTTCCAAAACTTTTTAAGGAATTATTTATTATTTATACAACATTCTGCCTGCACATTAGATCTCAGTATAGATGGTTGTGAGCCACCATGTGGTTGCTGGGAATTGAACTCAGGACCAAGAGCAGCCAATGCTATTAATATCTGAGCTACCTCTCTAGCCCTGGTCCCACTTTTCTTCATGTTGCTTAAATTTTCTAAAACATAAATGAATGTGCTATGAACATCTGTAGAAGGAGCCATTGTTTTCCAAGGAAGAAAATGAAAAGATGATTAACAAATGTCTTAATGATTCTTACCTATGGTCACACATAAGTTTGAATGAATACTGTCAAGTTCATCTCAAATGTCACCATATGGTGAATTAAATTTATCATTGTGTTTTCAGAATGACATTTCTTATTCATGACTGCTGGGAGGCTGTATGCTGACTTAGTTGAGCTAACTGGATGGATGATAAATTGCACCTTTTCATGGGGCAGTGGGGAGGCCAGCCTTGAACTTGTGATCCTCCTGTGTCAGCCTTCTGAATGCTGGGGTTCAAAGCTTGGGCCACTAAGGTGAGAATACTGAAACAGATGGTACATTTATCTGTTTGCAAGGATTATCACCTTTTAAGGTTTCCAAACTTGATATGGTTAATGTATCTCACACATTTAATAATTATTAAAATGTATCCCTCTGCCATGTCATGCAACCCCTAACCAACTGTAATTCCAACTTCAGGGGATCCACTGTCCTCTTCTATCCTCCATGGAAACACACACACACACTCTCACACACATGAATATATGTCTTTTAAAAAGTAAGTGTGCAATCGGCATCACAACCAGAAAGCATATTTTGAAGAAATGCAGCTGAGAAGCACCGTGATAATGTCGCCTTGACTGGAAGAATATTTCCTCAAGTGATTCACGCCATTCTTCTTCAGTAGAAGGTGTTCATATGTTCCCTATACAAAACAAAAATAGAATGCTGTGTCTCCCTACAATTCCATGGGACTTCTGTAGTTTCTCCTGCCTTCTTTGACTTCTTTTGTTTTCAACACATTAAGAATTTCCTGTAATGGAGATTTAAAAATTGAAATAAATGAAGATTTAAATCTTTCTTCCAGCCGCCATTTTTTCTGTAAACTCTACTGTGTGCCTTCCTTGTGAAAGGAACCTGGGTAAGTGCCAGCAGGCATGGCTCTGATGTTTGGATTATAATTATCATCATCATCATCATCATCATCATCATCATCATCATTTTGTATTATTTGAGACAGGGTTTCTCTGTGTAGCCCTGGCTGTCTTGGACTTGCTTTGTATGCCAATTCAAGAGGTGGATATCCAATTCCAAGGAGTTGGAACTTTATGTAAAGTAAAACATGTCAGGTGGCTTAAATGTATAGGACCAGAAGGTTAAATAGGAAAATTAAGGCCATATGTGGCTGAGATAGCCATAAACTTATGGGAAAGAGATCTGTTACAACAATGGGAGACCCAAATTAACAACCCCCAATTTCAGAGGCAAAACAGGTAATACTCCTGATAAACAAGTTAAAATTATTTTAAAATGCCATCAAAAACAGATACAGGCTGTCCATAAACAAAATACAATAGAGGCTGTCTTTTCAACTTCATGTTGGGAAGACACTGATAATAAAATTCCCACAACCTTACCAAGGTGGTTGGCTGACCAACCTATTTGGATTGAACAATGGTCTATGAGCAAAGAAAAATTACTGGCACTAGAACAGCTAGTCCTGAAACAGCTGGAGCTCAGCATATAGAGGAGTCCAACGGCCCTTGGAATTCTCCTGTATTTGTCATCAAAAAGAAATCTGGCAAATGGAGGATGTTAACAGATCTCAGAGCCATTAACAAAATAATTCAGCCAATGGGGTCATTACCATTTGGAATCCCATTGCCTTCCTTGTTACCTAAAGAATGGCCTATTATAGTGATTGATTTAAAGGATTGCTTTCTCACAATTCCTTTACATGAGCATGATAGGGAAAGGTTTGCTTTCTCAGGACCCAAGCTGTCCAACAAAGAGATATCACTAGACGTTCTTACCACAAAGGATGTTGAACAGCCCTATTTTATACCAATATTTTATACAACAGCTGTTTGAGATAATCCATAAGCAGTGTCCTCCATTCATAATGTACCACTATATGGATGATATCTTATTGGCTGATTCAGATAGAAAAACATTAGAATATATTTTTGATGAATTAAATAGAACTTTGCCTTGTTGGGGTTTAGAGATTGAGCCCGAAAAAGTACAAAAAGGAGATTCTATTAATTACCTAGGATACAAAATGTGTCTACAGAAAACTCGAACACAAAAAGTATAAATTAGAAGAACCCAATTAAAACTCTTGATGATTTTCAAAAATTGCTGTGAGATATTAACTGGCTATAACCTACATTTGGTTTAGCTACTCAAGAGCTAAATAACTTATTTCAAAACTTACAGGATGATAAGGACTTTAAAAGTCCAAGAATGTTATCAACTGAAGATGAAAATGAATTGGCTCAGGCAGAAAGGAAATTACAAGATGGTCTATATATTAAAGACCATATTGATCCAAAGAGGGCCTGTATTTTGGTTATCTTGCTTTCCACTCATTCTCCCACAGAAATTTTTTTTAATTTTTTATTTAACTTTTATTAATTACACTTTATTCATTTTGTATCCCCCCATAAGACCCTCCTTCCTCCCCTCCCAGTCCCCTCCCTTCCTGCATGCATGCCCCTCCCCAAGTTTACTGATAGGGGAGGTTCTCCTCTCCTTCTTTCTGATCTTAGTCTCTCTGTTCCCATCAGAAGTGGCTGCATTGTCATGGTTCTAGGTTATCTCCATGAATAGTCCTTGGTTAGAGTATGAGTCTCTGGGAAGTTCCCTGTGTTCAAATTTTCTTGTTCTGTTGCTCTCCTTGTGGAGTTCCTGCCCTCTCCAGCTCCCACTATTTCCCACTTCTTACATAAAATTCCATTCACTCTGCCCGACAGTTGGCCATCAGGCTCAGCATCTGCTTTGACAGTCTGCATGGCAGAGGCTTTCAGAGGCCCTCTGTGGCAGGTTCCTAGGTTGTTTCCTGTTTTCTTCTTCTTCTAATGTCCATTCTCTTTGCCACAGGAATTCTTATGCAGAAGGTGGACTGTGTCTTAGAATGGATATTTTTGGCACACAAACAAAATTAAAAATTAAAAACCTATATAGAAAAGTTCCTGAATTTATCCTAAAAGGAAAAATGAGACTTTATCTGTTGGCTGGAATAGATCCAGCTGAAATTGTGGTGCTCTTTAACAATGCTGAGATTGTATCGTTATGGGCAGAGAACGGATATTGGCAAAAAGCTTTTTGTGAGTTTTTGGGAGAAATCAGCAAGAGATACCCAAAAACCAAGTCACTTCAGTTTATAAAAAGAAACAATTGGATTCTCCCTCGTATAATAAAGGGAATTCCAATTTTTCGAGCTCCCAGATTTTATACGGATGCCAATAAATCAAAAAGGGCAGGTTGTAAGTCAGAAAATCTGAGTAAAGTGGTGGAGAGTCCTTATGAATCAGTTCAAAAATCAGAATTATATGCAATTCTCTTGGTGTTATCAAATTTTCAAGAATCTCTTATTATAGTCACTGACTCTCAATATGCAGAAAGAATTGTTCTACATAGAAAATTCTGATGTAATTCAGGATAATTTGGACTTAACCTCACTGTTTCTTCACTTACAACAAGTAATCAGAAATATAAATAATTCATTGCATATAACATAGATCAGATCTTATATGAGTCCACTAGGCCCTCTAGCAGAAGGCAATGATGAAATTGATCAACTATTGACAGGAAGCATGTTAGAGGCCTCAGAATTTCATTTAAAAAATACCATGTTAACAGCAAAGGTTTAAAAAGGGAGTTTTCTATCACTTGGCAAAAGCCAAAGAAATTGTACGAAAATGTCCCACTTTTCTTGATATAACTAAACTCCACTACCTGCAGAAAGTAACCCTAATGGTAACCAAAAAAATGAAATTTGGCAAATCATGTGTTTCATTTTATAGAGTTTGGTAAACTGAAATATGTGCACCATACTATAGACACACATTCAGGGTTCCAATGAGCAAAAACCATAAGTTCTGAGAAGGCTGATTCAATTATTATGCATTTATTAGAAGTGATGGAAGTTATGGTTATGCCTACACAAATTAAGACTGATAATGCTACAGCATATGTCTCTAATAAACTGAAAAGATTTTTTTACATATTATAAGATAAAACATGTAACAGGTATAACTCACAATCCTGCTGGTCAAGCAGTCATTGAAAAATCGAATCATACTTTAAGGGACATGCTTAACATGCAGGGAAGGGTATTAAAACACCACAGAGATAGATTCCATAATGCTTTATTGACCTTAAATGTTAATGAACAACAAACAACAGATGCACAAAGACACTTGTTTATAGAAAAAAAAACTGCTGAATTATTTCAGCCTATATATTTCAAAATGGACAGTAGGGAATGTGTTACACACTGGGGAAGAGGTTTTGCATATGTTCACACAGGAGAAGAGAAATTATGGATTCCTTCAAAACTAATAAAAATCAGATATCACAGAGGAAGATCACCTGAAGACCTTGGCCACACACAAGAAGAGAGAAATCAAGAAGACCAAACAGAACAGGTAATATAAATTGATAATCCCTTTACATGGGAACAATTCTAAAACTGACTGAAACATAAAAAATGTCTCTAGCAAGAACTTCAGCAATACATAGCCAATAAATCCTTGGCTATAATATCCTCAATATCTATTGCGCCATTCTTTTAATTGGCATTGATAAAATTGGTTTACAGTTTAATTTCATTCTGAACATTTCTTACATTTATAATTTTAGAACTGTATAATGCTTATGAGAAATTATATGTTTGCAGAACAAAAGGAGTGAATACTGGAGATGCTGGACCAAACCTGATGGAATCCTCCTTCCAGCATGCTGAGACATTGACACATCTGTTTCAGTATCTTTTTTTTTCATCAATTACACTTTATTCATTCTGCATCCCCCCATAAGCCCCTCCCTCCTCCCCTCCCAATCCCACCCTCCCTCCTCCCTCTGCTTGCATGCCACTCCCCAAGTCCACTAATAGGGGAGGTTCTCCTCTCCTTTCTGATCTTAGTCTGTCAGTTCACATCAAAAGTGGCTGTATTGTCCTCTACTCTAGCCTGGTAAGGCTGCTCCCCCCCAGAGGGAGGTGATCAAAGAGCAGGCCAATCAGATTATGTCAGAGGCAGTCCCTCTTCCCATTACTATGTAACCCAATTGGACTCTGAACTGCCCTGGGCTACATCTGTGCAGGGGTTCTGGGTTATCTCCATGAATACTCCTTGGTTAGAGTATGAATCTCTGGGAAGTTCCCTGTGTTCAAATTTTCTTGTTCTGTTGCTCTCCTTGTGGAGACCCTGTCCTCTCCAGCTCTTAATATTTCCCAGTTCTTACCTAAAATTCCTTTCACCTGCCCAACAGTTGCCCATCAGGCTCAGCATCTGCTTTGATAGTCTGAAGGGCAGAGGCTTTCAGAGGCCCTCTGTGGTAGGTTCCTAGGTTGTTTCCTGTTTTCTTCTTCTTCTGATGTCCATCCTCTTTGCCTTTCCGGATGGGGATTGGACATTTTAGTTAGGGTCCTCTCTCTTGCTTAGTTTCTTTAGATGCACAGGTTTTAGTGGGTTTGTCCTATGTTGTATGTCTATATGAGTGAGTATATACCATGTGTGTCTTTTTGCTTCTGGGACAACTCACTCAGGATGATCCTTTCCAGATCCCACCATTTACCTGAGAATTTCATGATTTCCTTATTTTTCATTGCTGAGTAATATTCCATTGTGTAGATGTACCACAATTTCTGCATCCATTCTTCAGTCGAGGGGCATCTGGGTTGCTTCCAGCTTCTGGCTATTACAAATAAAGCTGCTACAAACATGGTTGAGCAAATGTCCTTTTTGTGTACTTGAGCCTCTTTTGGATATATGCCCAGTAGTGGTATGGCTGGATCTTGAAGAAGCGCTATTCCTAGTTGTCTGAGAAAGCGCCAGATTGATTTCCAGAGTGGTTGTACAAGTTTACATTCCCACCAGCAGTGGAGAAGGGTTCCCCTTTCTCCACAACCTCTCCAGCATGTGTTGTCACTTGAGTTTTTGATCTTGGCCATTCTCATGGGTGTAAGGTGAAATCTCAGGGTTGTTTTGATTTGCATTTCCCTAATGGCTAGTGAGGTTGAGCATTTCTTTAAGTGCTTCTCTGCCATTCGGTATTCCTCTACAGAGAATTCTCTGTTTAGCTCTGTTCCCCTTTTTTTTAAGTGGATTACTTGGTTTGCTGCTTTTCAGCTTCTTTAGTTCTTTATATATACTGGATATGAGTCCTCTGTCAGATAAAGGGTTGGTGAAGATTCTTTCCCAATCTGTAGGTGGTCGCTTTGTTTTGATGACGGTGTCCTTTGCTTTGCAGAAGCTTTTCAGTTTCATGAGGTCCCATTTATTGATTGTTGTTCTTAGAGCCTGTGCTGTTGGTGTTCTGTTCAGGAAGTTTTCTCCTGTACCAATGAGTTCTAGGGTATTTCCCACTTTTTTTTCAAGCCGATTTAATATGTCTGGTTTTATGTTGAGGTCTTTGATCCACTTGGACTTCAGTTTTGTGCAGGGTGACAAGTATGGATCTATTTTCATTTTTCTACATGTAGACATCCAGTTGGACCAGCACCATATGTTGAAGATGCTGTCTTTTTTCCATTGTATGGTTTTGGCGTCTTTGTCAAAGATCAGGTATCCATAAGTGTGTGGGTTTATTTCTGGGTCCTCTGTTCGGTTCCATTGATCCACCATTCTGTTTCTATGCCAGTACCATGCAGTTTTTAAAACTGTTGCTCTATAGTACAACTTAAGATCAGGGATGGAGATACCTCCAGAAGATCTTTTATTGTAGAGGATTGTTTTAACAATTCTGGGTTTCTTGTTATTCCATATGAAGTTGAGAATTTTTCTTTCCAGGTCTGTAAAGAATTGTGTTGGTAATTTGATGGGCATTGCATTGAATCTGTAGATTGCTTTTGGTAAGATGGCCATTTTTACTATGTTAATCCTACCAAGCCATGAGCATGGGAGATCTTTCCATCTTCTCATATCTTCTTCTAATTCTTTCTTCAGAGATTTGAATTTTTTTCATACAAGTCTTTGACTTCCTTGGTTAGGGTTACTCCGAGGTACCTTATGTCATCTGTGGCTATTGTGAAGGGTGTTGTTTCCTTAATGTCTTTCTCAGCCCTTTTGTCTTTTGTATACAGGAGGGCTACTGATTTTTTTGAGTTAATTTAGTATCCGGCCACTTTGCTGAAGGTGTTTATCAGCTGTAGGAGTTCCCTGGTAGAGTTTTTGGGGTCACTCACGTATACTATCATATCATCTGCAAATAGTGATAATTTGACTTCTTCCTTTCCAATTTGTATCCCCTTGATCTCCTTCAACTGTCTTATTGCTCTAGCAAGGACTTCCAGCACTATGTTGAAGAGATATGGAGAGAGTGGGCAGCCTTGTCTTGTCCCTGATTTCAGTGGGATTGCTTTAAGTTTCTCTCCGTTCAGTTTGATGTTGGCTATAGGTTTGCTGTATATCGCCTTTACTATGTTTAGATATGTGCCTTGTATCCCTGATCTCTCCAATACTTTGAACATGAATGGATGTTGGATTTTGTCAAAGGCTTTTTCAGCATCTAGGCAGATTATCATGTGTTTTTTTTTTCTTTCAGTTTGTTAATATGGTGGATCACATTGATGGATTTCCGTATATTGAACCACCCCTGCATACCTGGGATGAAGCCTACTTGGTCATAGTGGATAATATCTTTGATGTGTTCTTGGATTCGGTTTGCAAGTATTTTATTAAGTATTTTTGCATCAATGTTCATAAGGGAGATTGGCCGGAAATTCTCTTTCTTTGTTGAGTCTTTGTGAGGTTTAGGTACCAAGGTGACTGTGGCTTCATAGAATGAATTTGGTAATATTCCTTCTGTTTCTATTTTGTGGAATAGTTTGAAGAGAATTGGTGTTAGCTCTTCTTTGAAGGTCTGGTAGAATTCTGCGCTGAAGCCATCTGGTCCTGGGCTTTTTTTGGATGGGAGACTTTTGATGACCGCTTCTATTTCTTTGGGGGATATAGGTCTATTTAGTTGATTTATCTGGTCCTGGTTCAGCTTTGGTAAGTCAAATCGATCAAGAAAATTGTCCATTTCATTTAGATTTTCAAATTTTGTGGCATATAGACTTTTGAAGTAAGTCCTAATGATTGTTTGGATTTCCTCGGTGTCTGTAGTTATATCCCCCTTTTCATTTCTGATTTTGTTGATTTGGGTGGTGTCTCTCTGCCTTTTAGTTAGCCTGGCTAAGGGTTTGTCAATCTTGTTGATTTTCTCAAAGAACCAGCTCTTGGTTTCATTGATTCTTTGAATTGTTTTATTTGTTTCCAATTGATTGATTTCAGCCCTGAGTTTGATTATTTCCAGCCGTCTACTCCTTCTTGCTGTGTCTGCTTCTTCTTTTTCTAGGGTTTTTAAGTGAGCCATTAGGGTGCTTGAATGAGCTGTCTCGAATTTCTTCTTGAAGGCACTTAGTGCTATGAACTTTCCTCTTAGCACTGCTTTCATTGTGTCCAACAAGTTCGGGTATGTTGTGTCTTCATTTTCATTGATTTCTAGAAAGACTTTAATTTCTTTCTTTATTTCTTCCCTGATCAAGCTGTCATTTAGTAACAAGTTGTTCAGTTTCCATGTGTGTGTAGGCTTTTTGTTATTTCTGTTATTGTTGAGGTCCAGCTTTATTCCATGGTGATCAGACAAGATACATGGGATTATTTCAATCTTCTTGTATCTGTTGAGGCTTGCTTTGTGACCCACTATGTGGTCTTTTTTGGAGAAGGTTCCATGAGGTGCTGAGAAGAAGGTAAATTCTTTTGTGTTTGGTGTAAAGTTCTGTAAATGTCTGTTAGGTCCATTTGATTCATGACCTCTGTCAGAGACATTGTTTCTTTGTTTAATTTCTGTTTTGTTGACCTGTCCTTTGTTGAGAGTGGGGTGTTGAAGTCTCCCACTATTAATGTGTGTGGATCTATACGTGCTTTAAATTTTATCAATGTTTCTTTCACAAATGTGGGTGCCCTTGTATTTGGGGCATAGATGTTCAGGATTGTGATGTCTTCCTGGTGGAATTTTCCCTTGATGAGTATGAAGTGTCCTTCCCCATCTCTTTTGATTAATTTTGGTTGAAAGTCTATTTTATCAGATATTAGAATGGCTACTCCTGCTTGCTTCTTGGGTCCGTTTGCTTGGAAAGTCATCTTCCAACCCTTTACCCTCAGGTAAAGTCTATCTTTGTGTCTTAGGTGTGTTTCTTGTATGCAATAGATTGCTGGGTTTTGTTTATGTATCCATTCTGTTAATCTGTGTCTTTTTATTGGAGAGTTGAGTCCATTGATGTTGAGAGAGATTAATGACCAGTGGCTGTTAGATCTCTTGATTTTGATGTTGGCTGTGGTCATCAGTTTGTGTGCTTGGTTGCTTTTTGTTTTACTGAAGTGAGGTTATTTATTTCCTGTGTTTTCTTGAATGTAGCTAGCTTTCTTGGGTTGTATTTTCCCTTCCAGTGTCTTCTGTAATGCTGGATTTGTTTCTAGGTATTGTTGAAATTTGTTTTTGTCATTGAATATCTTGTTTTCTCCATCTATGAGGACTGAGAGTTTTGCTGGGTATAGTAGCCTGGGCTGACATCTGTGTTCTCTTAGGGTCTGCATGATATCCGTCCAGGCCCTTCTGGCTTTCATAGTCTCTGTTGAAAAGTCAGGTGTGATTCTAATGGGTTTGCCATTATATGTTACTTGGCCTTTTTCCCTTGCAGCTTTTAGTATTTTTTCTTTGTTCTGTATACTTACTGTTTTGATTATTATGTGGCGGGAGGATTTTCTTTTCTGGTCAAATTTGTTGGGTGTTCTGTAGGCCTCATGTATTCTAATTGGCCTCTCCTTTAGCTTGGGGAAATTTTCTTCAATGATTTTGTTGAAAATATTTTCTGGGCCTTGGAGAAGGGAGTCTTCTTTTTCCTCTATACCTATTATTCTTAGGTTTTGTCTTTTCATATTGTCTTGCATTTCTTGGACGGTCTGTGTCAGGAATTTTTCAGATTTAACATTTTCTTTGACAGATACATCGATTTCTTCCATTGTATCTTCTACACCTGAGATTCTTTCTTCCATCTCTTGTAGTCTGTTGGTTATGCTTACTTCTGTAGTTCCTGTTTTCTTCCCTAGATTCTTCCTTTCCATTATTTCTTCCATTTGTGTTTTCTTTAATTTTTCCAATTCTATCTTCAGGTCTTGAGTTGTTTTGTTTACTTCCTTCACCTGTCTGATTGTACTTTCCTGTTTTTCTTTTAGTTCCTTCAACTCTGTTTCTATCATTTCATTCAGTGTTTTAAGCATCTCTTTTCTAAAGGCCATAAACTGTTTGGCTGCAGCTTCCTCTATTTCTTTACGGATGGCAATATTCTGTTTGAGTTTATCTTCCTCTATGTCTTTACGAATCTTATTTGTTTCCTCTGTTATCATCTTCATGAGCATACTTGTTAGGTCATCTTCTTGGATTTCAGTTATGGTGGGGTGTCCAGGGCTACTTGCCCCTGGGTAGCTGGGTTCTGGAGATGCCATATTGCTCTGTCTTTTGTTGCTTGAGCTTTTACGCTGGCCTCTACCCATTGTGTTATCTTAGGTGTTTGGGGTTATTTTCTGGTGGTTCCTGGGGATCCTGTGGTGGAGAGAATCCCCTTTGCAGAAAGCTGGTTTTTCCTGAAGGATGTCTTCTCAGCTTTTTGGGTATAGTCCCTGGATGGCTGGTGTTTTTTCAGGAGTTGCTCACCTCAGGGATATAGACCTGAGTGGTAACTGTGGTCTTTGTTAGTCGAGAGGGTTCTCCTCTCACCCAGGGAAGTCCTGAGGGCAACTGCCCTGTTTCTGGGTTTCTTGTTGCAAATTTAATGATCAGCTGCTGTGACCCAGTTGGACATCAGGCGCACCTCAGCTGTTTGTGCTTGTGTCTGGAGCACAGCTGAGTGCTGGCGCCTCGGCCCCACTAGACTGCTAGACTTTTTCTAGGGAAGGATTGGGTGATTTAGATCAGTACAGTTTCCTTCCTTCCCCGTGGATTCTCTGGAGACTCGGACTCCTAGTGTCTTTTTTTGCGCTGGTGCACACTGCTCAGTGTCTGCCAGCTGGCTGGCCACAGAAATTGCCTGTGCTTGGAGCACAGCTGTGTGATGGCGGCTCAGTCTCTGCCAGCTGTCTGGTGCGCAGAAACTGCCTGTGTCTGCCTTTGCGGCTTTTGGGAGCCTGAGTTGCTCCCTAAGCTGGGTAATTTTCCGGGGACCTTTTCAGGTTGGGGGTGAGCTGAGTGCTCTGAGATCAGACCCGCCGTTTCTATCTCCGGCGGCGAATCAGGCGCGCAGGCAGGCAGGGCTCTGTGCAGGAACCTCGGTCCCCGGCTCTGGCTCCGGGCTGGCTCCTGGGGTGCCCGTGGAACCCGCCCGAGTCTTTTCCAGGGGATGTCTGGGTGACCTAAGGCCGGTCCCAATCGTTTCCTGTACCCTGGGGTTATCTCTCGACTGAAAATTCCAGTCTCTGATAGTGTGGTGCCCAAGGTTCAGTCTGGGACCGTGACCAGAGACACTGGCTTGTGGCTCTGGGCTGGGGCTGGGGCTGGCGGCCGGCAGCCAAGCGTCTGGCGGAACCGGGATCTCTTCCGCGGTTTAGCCGGGTGAGTTAAAAGCTGATTGAATCCCCCACCGTGGGGTATCCTCTCACCTGGGAAACACAATGACTGTGTTTTATGGCTGAGAGTTCTGATTGCTGGTCACTGTGCTGATCCTGCTGTGCTGCTGCTCAGAATGAGAGTCCTCCCGGCTCCGCCATCTTGCCCCTCCTCCCGCACCAGGCATTTTCAATAATGCATATAACCAAATTCCTTTGATGTTTCTGTGTCACATTTTAATTTGGTGATATTAGATGTATTATCTCTTTACACTTGCATATTGAGGGCCACAAGCATAATCTACCCTTCTGATAAGAGTGGTTTCAGGCAGAATATAAAGTGGGTAAGCAGTTAATAGTGGAAACATGAAAGGTGAGAGTCTCTTGTCAAGAATCATTCACAGAGAATTTCAGTATGAATGTGCAGCTCCATTTATGGATGTAGAACTATGGCAAAAGAAAAGTGAAATGTATCTGAATGTTCCTGGCAACAAGGATCACAATTTTCAGAAATCTGAAATAACTCACATTTTAGCTTATGAATGAAAAACAGTACCTGGCATAGGGCTATAAAATAATAGAATTAGGAATAGTGGAATGAGTCTTTCAGAGGCCCTGTGTGGTAGGATTCTTCCCTGTTCCCTGTTTTCTCCCTCTTCCAATGTCTATCCCATTTGCATTTGTGAATGAGCATTGATCATCTTACCCAGGGTCATCCTTCTTACTTAGCTTCTTTTGGTATACAGATTTTAGTATGTTTACCCTGTATATTATGTCTAATATCCACTTATAAGTGAGTATATACTATGTGTATCTTTCTCCTTCCGGGATAACTTACTCAGGATGATCTTTCCTAGTTTCCACTATTTGCTTACAAATTTCATGATATCCTTGTTTTTATTGCTGAGTAATATTCCATTGTGTAAATGTACCACAATTTCTGTATCCATTCCTCCTTTGAGGTACATCTTGGTTCTTTGCAGATTCTGTCTATTATGAATAAAGCTGCTATGAACATGGTTGAGTAAATTTCCTTGTTATATATTTGAGGATATTTTGGATATATGCTTAGGAGTTGTAAAGCTGGATCTTGCGAAGGAGATGCTGAGACTCATAGCCAAACTTTGGGCAAAGTGCATGGAACCTTATGAAAGAAGGGGGAGACAGAAAGACCTGGAGGGGACAGGAGCTCCACAAGGAGAGCAACAGAACCAAAAATCTGGGCCCAGGTGTCTTTTCTGAGACTGATTCTCCAAGGAAGGATCATACATGAAGATAGTCTAGAATCACTGTACAGATGTAGCCCATGGCATCTCAGTGTCCAAATGGGGTTCCCTATTATATAGAACAGGTGCTGTCTCTGACATGAACTCAGTGGCTGGCTTTTTGATCACTTCCCCATGAGGGGTTGTGGGCAGCCTTATGAAGCCACAGAGGAAGACAATGCAGCCAGTCCTGATGAGACCTGATGGGCTAGGGTAAGATGGAAGGGCAGGAGTTCCTGGGGAGGCGAAGGAGGAGGGAGGGCATGATTGGGAGGAAAAGAGGGAGGAAATTACAACAAGCATACAAAGTGAATAAATTATAATAAATAAAGTAAATCAATTAAAAAAGATTGTAGAAAAGAATAGAGAAATGGGTAAGGGTTGTACTTTGGATAAAAAAAAAATGTTCATCAACAAAATGATAAGACCCTTGGAATATATTCAATATAACTGTGGTCTAACTCATTCAATATAATACTTTTCACTTTATGAAATCTTAGTGTGCTAAATTCATATGAGAAAATAATGATAAATTTTTATCATAAAAGGTGTTTTCCCTGCTTAAGTGTGTGTTCTAACCAAAGGTCACATTCTTTATGTTTGCATTAGTGTGAATAATGAAATAATAATTCCTTTCTATGTGAACAAGACATTTCCAACCAGCATCACCACTATTGTTTAATTCCTATCATGTATGTTTTCCAGTGAAATAACAGATCTAACAGCAGCCCAATCATGTGAAGAATGCCAGCTACACCTGCATGCTTATAGATGGAAATTGACTTTATATTATTTTTAATGAGGAATAATATTAAATACCTTAGCATTTTTCAAGAGTCTATTTTTTTTCACTTTTTAAATTATAGTTTTATGGACTAGAAAGAGTGGTGGTACTTTTTTCCCCAAAGGTATTTTACTCATTTTAATTCCTCATTGATAAAGGAATGGCAGTCTGTGCTCTATTTCTTTTACAAAAATGTATTTGATGGACTGTTTTCAAATGTGCTGTTGATTAGATCTTTCCTAGCTACTGCTTTAAATTTTCTTGTTCAAATGCATATTTTGCTTTATTATGAGGAAGTTTTATATGCTATGCTCTTCATCATCTCCTCTTTCTATTGGAGTGAGCAGTTTTCTCCAGAGTCATTTTAATTTCCACTCGGTAGATGTTACTCTCCCATGTATGCTCAAATCATCTGATGCTTTCTGCTTTGAAGTCAAGGAGGTTTCTGCCCTTCCCTCACAGACAAAAATTTTGAAGACTGGCTGTTCTTGCTAGATCAATGTGTTATTATCTGACCATGTCTTTCTTTCTGAAACATTTTTGAATATTCCCAATTCTAATAATGCATAGTCCTGAAGATGTGTTTAAAGCTAAGATGATATTGATAAAATATTGACAGTGATTAGCTTGTAATACTCTACTTACAGATTCACTTTACTGTATTTTTTTTATTGCATTTGAGCAGATCCATTAACGATGCCAATAAGGGAAACAGGAAACCCCTTCCACTGAAGATGTTCATTGAGGACATCATAAACTGTGCCACTGTATGTGAATATAAAACCAAAAATGACATTCATTACATGTTCATGACTAGGAGAGAGACAGTTTGTAGAATAATGAAATATGGGGATATAAGAATAGGGTAGAGGAGAGAGAGTGAGAATTTAGGCAGTGGTATATAGAAACAGTATGTGTATTCCATGCACATAAAAGTATTTACAGAAAAAAAAGTATTTACAGTATGATATGTAGAAAGCAATATGAAGCAAGATTGTTCCACATTAGTTACAGTGCCAAAAAAGAGAAACTACTGTTAAATGATCCACTCCCATACAATTTCAATCCAAACATTCCTACCATAATTAAACTGTTTTCTCCTGGTTCTTATTGCTTATATATAGACTTCTGTGTTTTTCCACTATTGCTTATATTGTAAAATAAATTTGTCTAATCATAAATAATTCTAATAGAAAATTAATATAAACAAATTTTAAGCAAAATATTACAAAGGATTAACATTTGATCTTCATATTTACCTGATTGGTGACGTTTTACATTTTTAATTATGGCCTGTATTCTTTCTCTCAATGTGTACTCTAGCACCTTATTTTAAAGCCCAGCTATATAGTCTTGTCTTTTTTTCCATATATCTATGTGAATCTCCTAGGCATAAGGATGTCTTTTCATGTAACTTCTGCTTAAAAATCACCTTTATAGACTTGATTGTGTGTGTGAGAGAGAGAGAGCGAGAGAGACTAACTGTATGGTACTTAAGATAGAGCTCATGACCTCACATGACCTCATACATACTACACAATGAGTTACACCCTTATCTATTAAATAATTTTCTATTCTTCTAATATTGTTTTTTACACAATTGGATTCAGTGCAGATCATCAGTTTAACTATTATGTAGAATTCAGAGCATTCCTTCCTAAGAACAGGATGAAATGTAGCTGAAAGAATAACCGTGTCTTTGACTTTCGTAAACACAATGGGTTATAAAACACATTTAGAGTCAATATTCTAACATATCACTGTAGAAATTGTCCTAGAATAACAAAGGTGTTTATTATTAAGAAATTTTAGATCACCAAAGTGATATGTTCTTATACCAGGTCTAGGTTATACAAAACAATAATTAAACAAAAAGGTGTAATATAAAGTTAAGTACTAGTCAGTAACATAAATTGGAGAACACTCTCACCAGCTTTGCTGAACCAGATACGTCTATCTTCAGGCAGAGAAAAAGAAATATTCCTTTATAGGAATACTCTCTTGCCTCTCCTTGACTGATTTCAACTGTGGCAAATGTTCAGAATTGTACATCAGCAATCTCACTGATGTCTTTAAACAATATTGTAACATAAACTCAGTTCCTTTAAAATAATTATTTCTACTGATTTTCACACAAGATCCTATTGGTTTTCTATTTTACCCTGCAACTTTTTTTAATAAAAATATTCCATTTTTTTATGTCATAATGTTTGCTTTAGGAGCTTTCATGAACAATTAACATTCTGGAAAGGTTTTGATATGATATATGTTTGAAAAAGTGTGTGGACAGTTCACAGTTGATTGGAAATTCTACTATACACCACAGCATCACAGTTAGAGGAATTCTGTCAAGAGCATTCATTCTTTTTGTCCTTGCCTGTGTATTCAGCATGCAAGAACGTTCTGACTGTGTAAGGATTACCAAAAATCTAAGCTTTGCTCTCTTTGTAGTTTACTAAGACTTTGAAGGAAAAAGACCTCAGTGATTTAGTTCAAAACTTGCAAATTGAGTCCACACTCCTTTGGGCTTAGAATTCTCTAACAGCCTGGGAACATTTACAAAGAAATGCTTCTTGAAAAATTTAGTGATAGTTACTACTTCCAGATATACTGAAAGCTGAAGGCTGCAGCAATTTTTTGATAGCTTTTTGTATAGTGCAGATGATTAAAAATACACACTTTCAGCTTTTCCTTATGTGATAAAGTTTATTTCTTTTTTGTTCTTGAAGCAATAGTCTCAGAACATAGAACATTCTTCTAAAACTTTAAATACTTTATTATTCTCCACCATTTTAATTTTTCCATGTCCTTCACCCTTTTTTAATGGTTTTTCTTGATTTTCTCTTTATAGTTTGGCCTCTTGGGGTGTGAAAATTATGCTTATAGTAAAAGTATAATTTATAGATAAATCAGGAAAAATTTTAAGCTATTATTTAATATTTTTATTTCAAATATTTTGCTTTATTTTTTATTATTTATTACAATTTATTCACTTTGTATCTCAGCTGTAGCCCCCACCTCCACCCCCATCCCAGTCTCCTCCCAGTCTGACTCACTCTTCATATACCCCTCACCTAGTCCACTGACTGGGGAGGACCTCCTCTTCTTCTATCTGAAGCTAGCTTATCAGGTCTCATCAGGGATGGCATCTTTCTCTGTGGCTTGGTAAGGCTGCATCCCCCATCCCCAGGGAGAGGTTATGAAAGGCTGACCACTGAGTCCATTTCAGAGAGATCCCCTGAACCCCTTTCTAGGGTACCCACTTGGAAATTGAGCAGCCTATGGGCTTCCTATGTACAGGGCTTCTAGGTTCTCTCCCTCCATGGTTGTTGGTTGGAGTATCAGTCTATGCAGGCCACCCTGGGACCAGGTTTTTTGGCTCTGTTAGTCTCCTTGTGAAGCACCTGTCCCTTCCAGCTCCTTTTATCTCCCCATTTTTCCATAATCTCTGCCCTCTGCTCAAAATTTGGCTATGAGTCTCAGTATCTCCTTCAAAACCCTGATGGGTAGAGTCTTTCAGTGGACCCCGTGGAAGCTCCTGTCCTGTTCCCTGTGTTCTGTTCCCTACTTCCAAAGTCTTATCCTGTTTGTCCTTCTAATCAAGGTTGTAGTCTCTCATAGGGTCCTCCTTGTTTTAGCTTCTTTAGTACTATACATTTTAGTATGTTCACCTTATATGGCTACTATATACTTATGTGAGTATATTACATATGTGTTTTTCTGCTTCTGGGATACCTCATTCATGATGATATTTTCTAGTTTCATCCATTTGCCTACAAATTTCATGATTTTCTTGTTTTTAATTGCTGAGTAGTATTCCGTTGTATAAATATGCCACAATTTCTATATCCATTCCTCTGTTGAGGGCCATCTAGGTTGTTTCCATATTCTGGCTATTAAGAAAATGCTATAAACATATGTCCTTGTTCTATATTTGAGCATCTTTTGGGTATATGCTCAGGAGTAGTAGAGCTGGATCTTGAGGTAGCACTAGTCGTAATTTTCTGAGAAAGTGCTGGATTGATTTCCAAAGTGGTTGTACAAAGGTACATTCCCACCGTCAATGAGGGTTCTCCTTTCTCCACAATATCTCTAGCATGTGTCATCCCTTGAGTTTTGATCTTAGCTATTCTGATGGGTGTAAGGTAAAATATCAGGGTAGTTTTGATTTCCCTGATGAATAAGGACATTGAACATTTAGTTAAGTGTTTCTTTGCCATTCTATATTCCTCTACAGAGAATTCTCAGTTTAACTCTGTACACCATTTTTTTTTTAATTTGGATTACTTGGTTGCTTTTTAACTTCTTCAGATATTTATACATTCTGGATATTCGTTCTCTGTGAGATACAGGGTTGGTGAAGATCCTTTCCCAGTGTGTAGGCTATCCTTTTCTTCTAATGACAGTGTCCTTTGCTTTACAGAAGCTTTTCAGTTTCATGAGATCCCATTTATTGATTGTTGTTCTTAGAGCCTGTGCTGTTGGTGTTCTGTTCAGGAAGTTGTCTCCTGTGCCAATGAGGACAAGGCTCTTCCCCACTTTTTCTTCTAGCCAATTTAGTGTGTCTGGTTTTATATTGAGGTCTTTGATCCACTTGGACTTTAGTTTTGTGTAGGGCGCTAAATATGAATGTATTTGCATTGTTCTACATGTAGACATCCAGTTAGACCAGCACCATTTGTTGAAGATGCTGTCTTTTTTCCGTTATGTGGTTTTGGCTGGTTTGTCAAAAATCAAGTAACTGTAGGTGTATGGGTTTATTTCTTGATCTTCAATTTGAGTCCATTGAGCCACCATTCTGTTTCTATGCTAGTACCATGTGGTTTTTATTACTATTGCTCTGTAGTACAGGTTGAGATCAGGGATGGATATACCTCCAGACAATAGGTTGGTGTATAGGATCATTTTGGCAATTCTGAGTTTATTTGTTTTTTCATATGAAGTTGAGAATTTTTCTTTAAAGTTCCAGTTCTGGTGGTGCAGGCCAGTAGGATTTGCTGAAGGAGGCAGAGGCAGGTGTATCTGGAGTTTGTTTGTTTTTGAGAGAAAATTTGCTTGTGTATCCTTGGATGTGTTGGACTCACTTTCTAGACCAGGCTGTCCTTAAAGTCACAGAGATCTGCTTACCTCTTCTTCCCTGAGTTCTGGAATTACAAGTGTGTGCCACCATGCCGAGATCCACAGATTGCGTTCTGAAACAGCCATGGCTATGTAGACATATCCTGTCTCTGATTGATTCCAAAAAGTTAGGCTATATCTCAAATAATGAATATTTTTCTAATATAATCTGACTGGTTTCAACAAAGCCTTTTGTTACATTTACTCATATCAAGAGAACTGTGGTAGCAATGACAATAAGAATATGGGAAGTCCATTCACAAAGGGAGAGAAATCCAGCAGCCATTTATCAGAGTCTTCATCACCTTTAAGTGCTAGGAGAAAGAAGGGGTAATGCAGCATCTTCACCCTCTGCATTATAATGACATCATTGGGAACTAGAGAGTTAGTGGTACTACTCCATTTTGACGCCAATTTTAATTCCTAGCACTTACATCAAGGGCTCAGAAGTGTATGTTTCCAAGTCCAGGATATTGAATGTAATCTTCTGGCATCCTAGAGGATAAGATAATGAAAATAGTGACAATACACACGCACATGTAATTTCCTAAAGTTTTCCTCTTCTATATGTTATTTTTTTCTTTAGAAATTAAAATTGATTTATTTTAGGTACATAAGTTTTGTCAGACCCTGTTGTGTAAGACCCTAGTTGTGTAAAAATGGCAAGAGTGAGTTTTCTCCGATTTTCTGTGTTCTTTCATCTGGACATTCTTACTTTCCTTTTCCTTCACTAAAGACACTATCATCTGATTCTTGTAACTATTTTTGACTGAATTCTACAACCTAGAGAAGTTTCTAAGGATTGTTGACTCAGGCAGCCAGTGTGTCCTTCAGTCTTGTAACAGTTTACATACTGACCTTGACTGCTCTTAAGTGTTTCTTGGTGTTGACAAGGCATGATTTCTTTTATGATATAATATATTTAAAATATATGTTTGCACAATTTAAAAATCTTCACAGAAATGCAAAACCATTAGTATATAAGATGCTGTCACTGATAATGGAAACAAAATGATGTTGGTGATTGCTAGAGGACCTGCCGGGGCAGAAGGCCCTGGCCTTGATTCTCATCATCACAGAACAGCCAACAGACAGGCTGGTAATGCATAAGGAGCACTGTTAAACAAACTGTTGATACTGAGGAGTTGTTGCAGAACCTCAGTTGGGGAACTCTGAATATAATTTTGTAGTATGACAATTCCAGATAGCCTCTGAGCTTGGTGTGTAACAGTGGACTCACTTTCTCAGTGGGATTCTCTCTTTGCCTGATCTGGGGAACCTCAGATCCTATAAGGAGCATCACATAGCCTTAAGTGAAGATTACAGGCCTGTCCTTTTCCTGATAAGAAACCTGTTCAGCAAGCACCTGTGGATTCCTGAAAATACTCCACCCTATCGTAAGGAGATCTTACCTGGAGATGTTCCCCCATGAATAGGATCATTAATTAACATATTCTCCTTGTAATAGTACTGTGATACTACATGCAAATGAGGTACTGTACCACAATATGTAAATCAACTATCCCTAGTATCTCTATTCCCAGGCAATCAAACACATGTACCCTTTAAGCCCCTCTCATGGCCCAAGGTTTATAAATCCTTGATATCACACGACAAAATGACAAAATTGTGTTTCATGATATAATCAGCTTTCCACCATGGCTACTTGAAATTTGTCAGTCATTTATCCTGGGGGGATGGAGTACTCCCCTCCTCTCTGGAGATTTGCCATTGAATTCCCAGGGCTTGGCCGCCAGCTCTGGTGGCTGGATAGTGCAGTATATCCACAAACTGTCCTGACCTCAGGTGAAGCACCTACTGGGCTGAGACCTGCCTTTCAGTCCAAGAGGCCTGCACCTTACTGTATCTGCCTCCTGGCTTGCTGGACCTGAGCCTGGCCAGGCCTGTGATTTTTCTGCAATCCCACACCACTGATCTTAATACAGCAGCTTATCCAAAGAGATGGAACACTTCCACATAATCACAGGCACTGATGTGTAATACCGAAAACCTCATTTTAAAAAGCTAACTAACACCTGTTGTAAACCTCATTTCCATCTCCCACAGTGAGACCATGTGCCTGGCCTAGAGCACATGCCTTGAGCTTGAACTAGTTTTCTCCCTTGAAAAGACTTAAGTTGTTTTACAGAGAAATGGTACCTATGGTCTCAGGATCCCTCTGTTGACCAAATGCTTAGCAACCACAAGAAAATCTGAGTCCCATCTTCACCAATGCTTGAACTGAGGTGTGGTGCTGCACCCCTGGAATCCAAGCACCCAGGAGTTAGAGGCAAGATGATTGGATCAAGGTCATTTTAGTTTATATGTGATTTTAAAAGACAATACAGATGGGAGATCCTGTCACACACACACACACACAAACCTATCCTTTCCCCCTCTCACTTTCCTCTCTCTCTCTCTCTCTCTGTGTGTGTGTGTGTGTGTGTTTACAGAGGAATGTGGGTCCTCACGGAGGCCAGAAGAGGGTGTCAGATCACTTGGATCTGGTGTTACAGACCATTGGGAGTAGCCCAATATGAATGCTGGAAGCTAAATTCAATTCACTGGCAGGGCAAGAAGTCCTCTTAACTGCTGAGCTATCGCTCCAGTCCCGATTTTTAGCCTGTAATTTGTGACACTCATTTTCCTGTGGAGTTTGTGAAAACATACTCCAGTCAAAACAAGCGATACAGAAGGGAAACACTAGTCACAGATTGGCAGTAGAATACATTTATGTCTCCAGCAAAATCTTACGTTTTAACTTTGGGTATATATCATGTGTGCATGGTATCTTAGTTACTTTTCTACTTATGTGATTGAAGAGTTTAAGTTAGCTTGGGTGACTCCATTTTGAAAGGAGAAGCCACAGAGGGAGACAATGCAGCCACTCCTGATGAGACCTAATAGACTAGGATCAGAAGGAAGGAAAAGAAGACCTCCCTTATCAGTGGACTTGGGGAGGGGCATGTGTGGAGAAGGGGAGAGGAAGGGAGGAATTGGGAAGGGAGGGCGGAGAGAGCTACATGGGGGATACAAAATGAATAGTGTAATTAATAAAAAAATTTAAAAAAGTCCCCCTCCAAAAGAAGGCAGAGTGGTATTCATGTAAAAAAAAAAATATTGTCTGTGTCTCACTCCCAGGGACATAATCAAAGGTGCAGAGACCCAAGGACAAGCTACCAGGGACAGGACTTTTTACTGTAGTAGCAGGAGCAGCTTAAGTGTGTTGACTTCGTGGACAAGGGGCGGGGCAATGACGTCACAAAGCTCCTGCTCCCTATGACGGTATGGCGTGGCAGAGAGATTTACAGACACGGAGAGCAGGGGAAAGGCTGTGTGGGGTCTGAGGACAAAGAGGTTTCCCGCGCCTACTTCCACGCTCCTCGCCAAGCCAAATGGTGGTAATCCTAAGGAACACATGCAAATGATGCTGGCAACGGCACGCAGCGGATTCTGGGATTTGTAGGCGACTCTGGGGCCACGGTCCAGGCAACAGAGTGGGAGAGAAGCAGGCTCGTGACTACAAACAATCCCAGTATGCATGGCGCCGCCTGGACGCCATTTTTGTAGTTCTAGTATACAATCCCAGAAGTCCTTGCTCCGAAGCCATGTTTGTAGTTCTCGCGCCTCTGAGTCTCTGCCGCGATTCATCTTGGGACTCTTGGGACTTCCGTGACCAGCAAGAGCTCCGAAGTGAGAAACGAAGGGATAAAGGTCTGTCTGTGAGTAGAGGGTTTGTGTTTACAGCCCCGTGGGCCAGGGAGATGGCAGGGAGGCCTCTGTGCCTCCAAGCCAGAAAGTCTGCAGGGCGGATCTGGAAGCGAAGCCCTAAGGGGCGGGACTTCCGCCAGAGACGCGCTGCTACCCGGAACGGTTTTCCCAGGTCAGCAATCTTCTTATCCCAAGCAGTTATGAAATCATAGTCCTGCTCACACGTGGGGTGGTGGCGGGGAGGAAGGGGAGTAGGAGGGATTTGGGGGTTCCCCGCCTCCCTCCCCTCTCCACTCCTCGCCTTCCATCCATCTGCCTGGAGTCCCCGAGCTGCTGGTGCGGGGGCAGAACTGTAGGCAGGGGGATGGCGGGACAAGAAGACGCACAGTCGTCCGCTCCCTCCAGGCCTGCATGCTTCCTGGGGGAGATGGGTGCACCCGGTCCTGGGTGAGGCTGTGCACGACCCTGTATTGGTTGTTCTGGCGCCCTCTTTTGGCCCGCAGGTGCACGAGCAGAGACGACCCTATAAATAATGTTTAGGGGGCTGGGGGTTGAGTAGGTAAGGTGCACTAGGCTTACTTGTTAGGATGCTGGGGACTCAATGCAGAAGGATCTGGCCACCTCTGCTGTTCTAAAGGCATATACATATGGGCAAAGAGAAAAAGTAAGAGATGGAGGAGGAAGAAGAGGGAAGGAAGGAAGGAGAGAGAGACGGAGAGAGAGAGAGGGAGGGAGGGAGGAAGGAAGGAAGGAAAGAAGGAAGGAAGGAAGAAAGAAAGGGAGAAAGGAAGAAAGAAAGAAAGATCTGTGTGGTTGTGCAGAAAAACAGCCAGCTAATTGAAACTTGGGTACTATTTGCTGTTGATTTGCTGAATTTGAACCAACATACACAGGTAAAAGTGCAGGTATTCTGTAGTCATATAAGAAACTGAAGTTTTTTCACATGGTAAATAAATTATTTTCAACCAGAAGGAAGGTGTAGAACATGGCAAACCAACACATTTTATTTTGAGTCCCTATCAGATAGGAATGACTTGATGAACCTTTTCAGAGGAAGCTTCTCATATTCGAAAACAAGAGCTATCACTGGCTTAATGAACTTTCTGTCTTCTACAGCCTCCCAGTACCCAGGAGATTTTTACTTCCATAAATTCTGGATTGACAGGTTTAATTGCTCACCTCCTGCTTTGCTATGTGAAAATCATGACCCATACCCAATTTCTGTAGAGATTAAACCAGAAGAAAATGATGTGGTGACCGTTTCTGAGCCCAGCTATTCCATATGGTATGCAGTTTATGTAGTGGCCCGTGCCCTCCATAGAACTCTGTTGAGCAAAATTGAAATGGGACCTAAAGCATACAGAAACATGGACCGGCTTCTTCCATGCCAGGTAAGCCTCACTGGTAAGCAAGGGTAGCCTCAGGATCTTATATTATTGGTAGTAATTCACTGTTATCAAGCCAATAAAACATTTTCACCTTATAGTTGAAAGTACAAATTAAAATAGAAAAAGGTTCTGACAACGTGTATGTGTATATATCTGTATCTTAAATGATTTGGAGACTGAAAGCACTCATTTGAAGACATTTAATTTGAATGTCTTTCAACAAATGCTTTCCTAGTGTGAGATGAAATTCTGTAAGATATATGTGTAAATATGTAAAAATATGGCAAGTTCAATAACCAAAATTTTTATGATTTCATGGAATATGTCCAGTGCCATAAGATATATATACGAGAGGACTGTATCCAAAGCAACCATTTCACATAAAATAGAATCTATATTTATGGCAAAAAAAAAAACATAAAAAGATTCTTTTGTGGACAATAAATAGCCTGTCTTAGAGTCAGAAAAAAAAAATTCTGCTCAGTTCCCTTTCTTCATCCACTTCTGCTGTCTATTCTGTTTTTTATTTTGGGCGACATTCTGGCACCCTCCTGTGGACCCTCCTTGTTATTTAGCTTCTTTGGGTCTGTGGATTGTAGTACGGTTATCCTGTATTATAGGTCTAATATCTGCTCATAAGTGAGTATATACTCTGTGTTTCTGTCTGTGTCTGTGCTACCTCACTCAGGATGATTTTTTCTAGTTCAATCCATTTGCCTGCAGTTTCCATGAATTATTATTTTTAATAACTGATTAGTATTCCATTGTGTAAATGTACCAGAAGTACTTTATCCATTCTTCTAGATTTGAGGGACACCTAGGTTGTTTCCAGTTTCTAGCTGTTATGAATAAAAAGCTATGAACATAGCAGAACAAATGTTCTTGTTCTATAATGGAACATCTTTTAGATATATTCCCTGGAGTGATATAGGTGGGTCTGGAGGTAGAACTATTCCCAATTTTATGCGAATGCACCAGATTGATTTCCAGAGAAATTGTACAAGTTTGCACTCCCATCAGCAGTGGAGGAATGTTCCCTTTTTACCACATCCTCACCAGCATATTTTGTCACTTGAGTTTTTTATCTTAGCCAATCGAGTGGTGTAAGATGGAATCCTTGAGTCATTTTGATTTCTGTTTGTCTGATGACTAAGGACGTTGATGATTTCCTTTAGTGCTTCTCAGCTATTCGAGATTCCTCTGTGGTGAATTCTCAGTTTAGCTCTGAACCTCATTTTTAAATTGGATTAGTTGATTTGTTGGTGTTTAATTTCTTAAGTTCTTTGTATATTTTTAATTTTTAATGCTCTGTCTGTAGGATTGGTGTTGCTATTTTCCCAATTTGTTGGCTGCCATTTTGTTCTTTTGATCATGTCCTTTGACTTACAGAAGCTTTTCAGTTTCTTGAGATCCCATTTATTAATCGTTGATCTCAGAGCCTGTGCTGATTTGTTCTATTGTCTCCCATGTTAATGAGTTCCAGACTTTTTTCTACCTTGTCTTCTAAATGATTTAGAGTCTCTGGTTTTATGTTGAGGTCTTTGATCCACTTGGACTTGAGTTTCTGCATGGTGATACAAAGGGGTCAATTTGCATTTTTCTACAGGCAGACATCTAGTTAGACCACCACTATTTGTTGAAGATGCTGTCATTTTTCCATTGTATGGCTTTGTCTTTGATGAAAGTAAAGTTTTAGTAGGAGTGTGGGTTTATTTCTGTGTCCTTATTCCAATTGTACAGGATTTGTCTTCTCTCAAGGGAGTTTTTTGGTTCTCTGACCATTATTTCTTACCTTTTTCAGACCCATGAGACTTTGGGTATTTGGGGGCACCTCGTGCAAAAACAGCCAATGTGAAGGTATTTGGGGGAAATCCTAATAAAAAAACCTATTGTTTTCCTGAGCATATCTTAAATGATAATATAGGAACCGTATGCTGAGATTTGGTTGACCTCACTGTTTGTCCTTGTGAAATATTGAAGACTCTGGAAATCAAGGCAGGTCCAACATGGCTCCTGTTATCATGCTTTGCCATACTTGATTCACTTTAGGACACCATCCTGGAGAATTTACTCTTTTCCATCTTCTTTGGAGAGGTGCACCAGCTTGGGTGACCCATCAAAAAGGAATTCACCAATTCCATTTTGATAACTACGTTTCCTCAGTAGGAAACAAATAGCTGCTGGGTTATAACATTCATTTTGGTTTGAGAAGATACTGGGATTGTAAGAAAGGAACTTTGGGACCTAGAAAATCATAGCTACACTGAGAATTTGCTGTGATGAATGAGAGGGGGAAAAAAGCAACAATACCAAGTTACATTGATGCTTTCTGTTGTGTATTTTGGAAGATGTCACATTATTTAAACATTTTGTATGATCGTGGTGAAAGCCAAGCAGTTCCTACTTCCAGGATAATAACAGACATTTTCCTGGCTGGTTCAGTGATGTCAAGCACACATCAGGCAGTGTTCATGTTCTTGGAACAGTTGGAGATGCTTCACTATCATTTGGAGCTAGCTGGAAGGTAGGGGTACTGATGGTATTCTGGGTTTAGGCTGAGCACAGTTTGGGAGAATGTGAAGATTGGCAGGAAGAGCTGAGCTGCATGTCTACTTCTGTGGCTGCTGAGAGTGATGCTACTCTCACAAGCACAAGTCACCCTCACTGACTCACCTGGACAGTCTACCATGCAGAGTGATTATTGGGCTAAAGACTATAATTTTATTTGAATTCCACTATAACACTGGTCAGTGGGCAGCCTCACTGATGGTCTGGTTCATACTGGCCAATTTGGTACATGATGATGGTCATTGTATCAAAGGTTCTTATACTTCATGATAGGTGCATGTGTTCTGGGTGCTAGCTAGTGAGTTTTTGGCAGCGTAGGCTCTTCAGAAATTATGATTTTGTCAGACATGGGAAAAGAATAATGCTGTATTTTTTTGAGTGTGTGAAAGTGATGCATGTAGGGGAGAGTCCTTTTAGAAAACCTTCCACATGTTCCTCAGAATATGAATTTTCACGAGAGATGAAATTGAGTAATAGGAATAACATCATCATTTGCTATTTAAACTACACTAAATAATATGATAGTCTTTTAAGAGGCCATGACTGAAGACATATGCATCCTCAGATATTCCTCAAGAAATGGAGATCAGTGGGAATTTGGTCTCATTTGATACCAATCAGGAGCCAGAACCAAATCCCTGGCCAATTTTTTATCTGTATATGGGCCATTAAAATGAAAATGAAACAAAACTTGTTCAAAACTACATCTGGACTTGGAACCCTTGTTATTTGAGAAGGAATGAAGTGGTCCTCAAGTGTGTGTGTGTGTGTGTGTGTGTGTGTGTGTGTGTGTGTGTGTTTGTCCATTTACACATCCGGGAATGGCTTGTTTGGTCTTTATCCTTTGTATCAAAGTTGCTGCACCTTGCCCCTTTATGTACCTGGGTGGGTACACCTGATCACCCTATGTGTTATCACCTGTGGGATCATAACTGCCACAGCACTGCAGAAAACTCAGAAACACAAAACCAGCCCAAAGCACAGCCATGTTTTCCTCCAAGAGTGAAGTAGCGTCATGTACACTATTTGCTTTTTTTGTGTGTGACCAGAGGAGAGGAACTGAAATTGTTGTGCATGTATAATACAGGTCAATTACTTGTTTGTATTAAAATTTGGAATAAATTCTCTCAGGCTTTTTTTTTTCTAAATTAAGGGAAAACCTGTGTCTTCCATAGCCTGCAGCAACAACTTTTAGAGGTTGAATACAGGTGCAGGGGCCCAGGTAAACGCCTTAGCATCCCCCTCCCCTCCACTCCCTTGAGCTTAATTCTGGCACAGGGTCCCTCCATGCTTAGGGCGGAATAAGGCCATTATCGTTCAGTGGTTCATCCAGCGATGCCACAGGACTAGAGGATGTGGGTACTCAAGACAGTTCTGTCTTTACTAAATTAAAATATATAGTATTAAAATTATCACATATATAAATCTAGCTATTAGGTGCAGGAGCGCTCTGTCTTCATGGACACGTGCGCATCACCAGAGGGAATCAGACATTTGTGCACCACCCTGTTGTCCCTGGGGATCCAACCTGGCACCTGGGAAAGAAATAGGGATTCTGTGTCCCTGTCTGTCCTGGACTCGCTTTCTGGAGCACGCTGGTCTGGAACACACTGAGACCCGCCTGCCCCTGCCTCCCCAGTGCTGGGATCCCAGGTGTATGTCACTGCGCCGCCTTTTGTTGTTGATGTTGTTTTTTAATCTTTAAAAATACGCATCAGGGTGAGCCCATTTCTGCCTTCCCGAGAGAGCAGCGTTGCTTTGACTGGGAGGGCCGCAATTCCAAAAAAGGGGGGCCGAGAACCCAGGATTCCTTTTC